>NW_024608982.1:0-62500 GCF_018296145.1 Oncorhynchus tshawytscha
ACTACACTAAAATAACACCAGACATTGAATTTTCTCTACACACTTTACAATAATCACTGGGAAGATTCTTACCTTGTAGCCTGAATTCACAACCAGAACATGTCAAGTCATTGAGATATTTTCCGTTGTGCTGAGAGATCACCTTCCTGATGACAAGTGTCTCTGTATCTATGTTCTAGGTTCAGTTGATCTTTGGATGCAATAATATCTGGTCAAAGTCTAGTGACACAACACCATAGTATATCATAACCATAACAGCAGTTGGCCAGTAAAGGCCATGGAATACTATAAAACAGGGTTCGTCAACTAGGTTTGGCTTCGGGACAATTGTTTTCTGAGTTAAAGTCGGTGGGTCAGAACATAATTAACATATAATATTTGCACAGTGAATAGGTCTACACTACTAATTTAACGACATGTTTAATATATTTGATTAGTACACAATACATTCATTCATTTCATTGACAAAATATAATTTTGATCAGATTTAGTTTATAAAATCACCAATATCTCTATTAAATTATAATGTTTTGTTTATTTCTCTGTGTGTTGATTGGTGGGTAAAAACAGGTCTATCAAATAAAATAAAATCTAATTTATTTATATAGCCCTTCGTACATCAGCTGATATCTCAAAGTGCTGTACAGAAACCCAGCCTAAAACCCCAAACAGCAAGCAATGCAGGTGTAGAAGCACGGTGGCTAGGAAAAACTCCCTAGAAAGGCCAAAACCTAGGAAGAAACCTAGAGAGGAACCAGGCTATGTGGGGTGACCAGTCTTCTTCTGGCTGTGCCGGGTGGAGATTATAACAGAACATGGCCAAGATGTTCAAATGTTCATAAATGACCAGCATGGTCCAATAATAATAAGGCAGAACAGTTGAAACTGGAGCAGCAGCATGGCCAGGTGGACTGGGGACAGCAAGGAGTCATCATGTCAGGTAGTCCTGAGGCATAATTAGAGAGAGCAAACTTAAATTCACACAGGACACTGAATAGGACAGGAGAAATACTCCAGATATAACAAACCTACCCTAGCCCCCCGACACATAAACTACTGCAGCATAAATACTGGAGGCTGAGACAGGAGGGGTCAGGAGACACTGTGTCTATGTAGCCTACTGTAGTCTACACTACTTTATTAATGGGTAAAACAGGTCTATGTAGCCTACTGTAGTCTACACTACTTTACTAATGGGTAAAACAGGTCTATGTAGCCTACTGTAGTCTACACTACTTTATTAATGGGTAAAACAGGTCTATGTAGCCTACTGTAGTCTACACTACTTTATTAATGGGTAAAACAGGTCTATGTAGCCTACTGTAGTCTACACTACTTTATTAATGGGTAAAACAGGTCTATGTAGCCTACTGTAGTCTACACTACTTTATTAATGGGTAAAACAGGTCTATGTAGCCTACTGTAGTCTACACTACTTTATTAATGGGTAAAACAGGTCTATGTAGCCTACTGTAGTCTACACTACCTAAAACAGGTCTATGTAGCCTGTAGTCTACACTACTTTATTAATGGGTAAAACAGGTCTATGTAGCCTACTGTAGTCTACACTACTTTATTAATGGGTAAAACAGGTCTATGTAGCCTACTGTAGTCTACACTACTTTATTAATGGGTAAAACAGGTCTATGTAGCCTACTGTAGTCTACACTACTTTATTAATGGGTAAAACAGGTCTATGTAGCCTACTGTAGTCTACACTACTTTATTAATGGGTAAAACAGGTCTATGTAGCCTACTGTAGTCTACACTACTTTATTAATGGGTAAAACAGGTCTATGTAGCCTACTGTAGTCTACACTACTTTATTAATGGGTAAAACAGGTCTATGTAGCCTACTGTAGTCTACACTACTTTATTAATGGGTAAAACAGGTCTATGTAGCCTACTGTAGTCTACACTACTTTATTAATGGGTAAAACAGGTCTATGTAGCCTACTGTAGTCTACACTACTTTATTAATGGGGTAAAACAGGTCTATGTAGCCTACTGTAGTCTACACTACTTTATTAATGGGTAAAACAGGTCTATGTAGCCTACTGTAGTCTACACTACTTTATTAATGGGTAAAACAGGTCTAGCCTACTGTAGTCTACACTACTTTATTAATGGGTAAAACAGGTCTATGTAGCCTACTGTAGTCTACACTACTTTATTAATGGGTAAAACAGGTCTATGTAGCCTACTGTAGTCTACACTACTTTATTAATGGGTAAAACAGGTCTATGTAGCCTACTGTAGTCTACACTACTTTATTAATGGGTAAAACAGGTCTATGTAGCCTACTGTAGTCTACACTACTGTATTAACAACCCTAGCTCACGAATTGGCTGAGAACTCTGGGGTCGATAATTCTCTAACAAATTGGTTTGTCATTGTGTTTGGGAAATGGAAAAATGTCATTATCACTGTGTTGTGGGCAACCGTCACCTGTATGAGTGTTTTGGTTCTGTGTGGGGTTTGTTTGGTACCTTGTGTGACAGTTTTGCTTATCAAGACTCTGGAGAGGTCGGTAGGGCAACAGATGGTGATGAGGTATGGACCGATTTCGAGCGCTGGTCTGTGTGATGACGAGTTCGATCTTCAAGGGCCAGCAGAGGATTCCGTTTCTTTCAGCTATGAGGAGCCAGTGTTGGATGAGACTGTTATTTTTGAGGGATGAGACCGTATTGTTATGAAGCTTGTAATACAAATCCTAATGGAAGTGTTACAATTGGATTTAGACCGATAACAGTCATGAATGAATATCTGATGTACATACATTATATTCCCTTGTATTAATTAGGATTATTTGTTATGTTTCCTTGTAGGATATTAGTTTCAGGATGTATCATCTAGTCATTTAAGGGTGGATTGATAAGGAAATGTGTTTTAATAAATGACTGGAATGTTACAGTCCTGAAACCATAGGTCTGATACCATGTGATTGTATGAAACCATAGGTCTGATACCATGTGTATGAAACCATAGGTCTGATACCATGTGACTATATGAAACCATAGGTCTGATACCATGTGATTATATGAAACCATAGGTCTGATACCATGTGAGGAAACCAGCAGGTCTGATACCATGTGACTGTATGAAACCATAGGTCTGATACCATAGGTCTGATACCATGTGACTGTATGAAACCATAGGTCTGAAACCATAGGTCTGATACCATAGGTCTGATACCATGTGACTGTATGAAACCATAGGTCTGATACCATGTGATTATATGAAACCATAGGTCTGATACCATGTGTATGAAACCATAGGTCTGATACCATGTGATTATATGGAACCATAGGTCTGATACCATGTGACTGTATGAAACCATAGGTCTGATACCATAGGTCTGATACCATGTGACTATATGAAACCATAGGTCTGATACCATAGGTCTGATACCATGTGACTGTATGAAACCATAGGTCTGATACCATAGGTCTGATACCATGTGATACCATGTGATATGAAACCATAGGTCTGATACCATGTGACTATATGAAACCATAGGTCTGATACCATGTGACTGTATGAAACCATAGGTCTGATACCATAGGTCTGATTGACTGTATGAAACCATAGGTCTGATACCATAGGTCTGATACCATGTGATTATATGAAACCATAGGTCTGTCTGATACCATGTGTATGAAACCATAGGTCTGATACCATAGGTGATTACCATGAAACCATAGGTCTGATACCATAGGTCTGATACCATGTGATTATATGAAACCATAGGTCTGATACCATGTGATTGTATGAAACCATAGGTCTGATACCATGTGACTGTATGAAACCATAGGTCTGATACCATGTGACTGTATGAAACCATAGGTCTGATACCATAGGTCTGATACCATGTGACTGTATGAAACCATAGGTCTGATACCATAGGTCTGATACCATGTGACTGATTATGAAACCATAGGTCTGATACCATGTGACTGATTATATGAAACCATAGGTCTGATACCATGTGATTATATGAAACCATAGGTCTGATACCATGTGATTATATGAAACCATAGGTCTGATACCATGACTGTATGAAACCATAGGTCTGATACCATGTGATAGGTATGAAACCATAGGTCTGATACCATGTGATTAATGAAACCATAGGTCTGATACCATGTGATTATATGAAACCATAGGTCTGATACCATGTGATTATATGAAACCATAGGTCTGATACCATAGGTCTGATACCATGTGTATGAAACCATAGGTCTGATACCATGTGATTGTATGAAACCATAGGTCTGATACCATAGGTCTGATACCATGTGACTGTATGAAACCATAGGTCTGATACCATAGGTCTGATACCATGTGACTGTATGAAACCATAGGTCTGATACCATAGGTCTGATACCATGTGACTGTATGAAACCATAGGTCTGATACCATGTGATTATATGAAACCATAGGTCTGATACCATGTGACTGTATGAAACCATAGGTCTGATACCATGTGATTATATGAAACCATAGGTCTGATACCATAGGTCTGATACCATGTGACTGTATGAAACCATAGGTCTGATACCATGTGATTATATGAAACCATAGGTCTGATTGTACCATGTGATTATATGAAACCATAGGTCTGATACCATGTGATTGTATGAAACCATAGGTCTGATACCATGTGATTATATGAAACCATAGGTCTGATACCATGTGATTATATGAAACCATAGGTCTGATACCATGTGATTATATGAAACCATAGGTCTGATACCATGTGATGAAACCATAGGTCTGATACCATGTGACTGTATGAAACCATAGGTCTGATACCATAGGTCTGATACCATAGGTCTGATACCATGTGACTGTATGAAACCATAGGTCTGATACCATAGGTCTGATACCATGTGATTATATGAAACCATAGGTCTGATACCATGTGATTATATGAAACCATAGGTCTGATACCATGTGACTGTATGAAACCATAGGTCTGATACCATGTGATTATATGAAACCATAGGTCTGATACCATAGGTCTGATACCATGTGACTGTATGAAACCATAGGTCTGATACCATAGGTCTGATACCATGTGACTGTATGAAACCATAGGTCTGATACCATGTGATTACATGAAACCATAGGTCTGATACCATGTGACTGTATGAAACCATAGGTCTGATACCATGTGATTATATGAAACCATAGGTCTGATACATAGGTCTGATACCATGTGATTATATGAAACCATAGGTCTGATACCATGTGATTATATGAAACCATAGGTCTGATACCATAGGTCTGATACCATGTGATTATATGAAACCATAGGTCTGATACCATGTGAGGTATGAAACCATAGGTCTGATACCATGTGATTATATGAAACCATAGGTCTGATACCATGTGATTATATGAAACCATAGGTCTGATACCATGTGATTATCTGAAACCATAGGTCTGATACCATGTGATTATATGAAACCATAGGTCTGATACCATGTGATTATATGAAACCATAGGTCTGATACCATAGGTCTGATACCATGTGATTTGTATGAAACCATAGGTCTGATACCATGTGATTATATGAAACCATAGGTCTGATACCATGTGACTGTATGAAACCATAGGTCTGATACCATAGGTCTGATACCATGTATGAAACCATAGGTCTGATACCATAGGTCTGATACCATGTGACTGTATGAAACCATAGGTCTGATACCATAGGTCTGATACCATGTGACTGTATGAAACCATAGGTCTGATACCATGTGACTGTATGAAACCATAGGTCTGATACCATGTGATTATATGAAACCATAGGTCTGATACCATAGGTCTGATACCATGTGATTATATGAAACCATAGGTCTGATACCATGTGATTATATGAAACCATAGGTCTGATACCATAGGTCTGATACCATGTGATTATATGAAACCATAGGTCTGATACCATGTGATTGTATGAAACCATAGGTCTGATACCATGTGACTGTATGAAACCATAGGTCTGATACCATGTGACTGTATGAAACCATAGGTCTGATACCATGTGATGAAACCATAGGTCTGATACCATAGGTCTGATACCATGTGACTGTATGAAACCATAGGTCTGATACCATGTGACTGTATGAAAATAGGTCTGATACCATGTGACTCTATGAAACCATAGGTCTGATACCATGTGATTATATGAAACCATAGGTCTGATACCATGTACCTATGAAACCATAGGTCTGATACCATGTGATTATATGAAACCATAGGTCTGATACCATAGGTCTGATACCATGTGATTATATGAAACCATAGGTCTGATACCATGTGATTGTATGAAACCATAGGTCTGATACCATGTGACTGTATGAAACCATAGGTCTGATACCATGTGATTATATGAAACCATAGGTCTGATACCATGTGATTATATGAAACCATAGGTCTGATACCATGTGACTGTATGAAACCATAGGTCTGAACCATAGGTCTGATACCATGTACTGTATGAAACCATAGGTCTTATACCATGTGACTGTATGAAACCATAGGTCTGAATACCATAGGTCTGATACCATGTGACTGTAGTGAAACCATAGGTCTGATACCATAGGTCTGATACCATGTGACTGTATGAAACCATAGGTCTGATACCATGTGACTGTATGAAACCATAGGTCTGATACCATGTGACTGTATGAAACCATAGGTCTGATACCATGTGATTATATGAAACCATAGGTCTGATACCATAGGTCTGATACCATGTGATTATATGAAACCATAGGTCTGATACCATGTGATTATATGAAACCATAGGTCTGATACCATAGGTCTGATACCATGTGATAATATGAAACCATAGGTCTGATACCATGTGATTGTATGAAACCATAGGTCTGATACCACTTGACTGTATGAAACCATAGGTCTGATACCATGTGATTATTTAGGTCTGATACCATGTGGTATGAAACCATAGGTCTGATACCATAGGTCTGATACCATGTGATTATATGAAACCATAGGTCTGATACCATGTGACTGTATGAAACCATAGGTCTGATACCATGTGATTATATGAAACCATAGGTCTGATACCATGTGATTGTATGAAACCATAGGTCTGATACCATGTGATTATATGAAACCATAGGTCTGATACCATGTGATTATATGAAACCATAGGTCTGATACCATGTGATTATATGAAACCATAGGTCTGATACCATGTGATTATATGAAACCATAGGTCTGATACCATGTGACTGTATGAAACCATAGGTCTGATACCATAGGTCTGATACCATGTGATTGTATGAAACCATAGGTCTGATACCATGTGATTATATGAAACCATAGGTCTGATACCATAGGTCTGATACCATTGACTATGAAACCATAGGTCTGATACCATAGGTCTGATACCATGTGACTGTATGAAACCATAGGTCTGATACCATAGGTCTGATACCATGTGACTGTATGAAACCATAGGTCTGATACCATATGACTGTATGAAACCATAGGTCTGACACTGTATGAAACCATAGGTCTGATACCATAGGTCTGATACCATGTGATTATATGAAACCATAGGTCTGATACCATGTGATTATATGAAACCATAGGTCTGATACCATGTGATTATATGAAACCATAGGTCTGATACCATGTGATTATATGAAACCATAGGTCTGATACCATGTGATTATATGAAACCATAGGTCTGATACCATAGGTCTGATACCATGTGATGTATGAAACCATAGGTCTGATACCATGTCTGATACCATGTGACTGTATGAAACCATAGGTCTGATACCATAGGTCTGATACCATGTGACTGTATGAAACCATAGGTCTGATACCATGTGACTGTATGAAACCATAGGTCTGATACCATGTGATTATATGAAACCATAGGTCTGAGGTCTGATACCATGTGATTATGAAACCATAGGTCTGATACCATGTGATTATATGAAACCATAGGTCTGATACCATAGGTCTGATACCATGTGATTATATGAAACCATAGGTCTGATACCATGTGATTGTATGAAACCATAGGTCTGATACCATGTGACTGTATGAAACCATAGGTCTGATACCATGGTCTGATGAAACCATAGGTCTGATACCATAGGTCTGATACCATGTGACTGTCTGAAACCATAGGTCTGATACCATAGGTCTGATACCATGTGACTGTATGAAACCATAGGTCTGATACCATGTGACTGTATGAAACCATAGGTCTGATACCATGTGACTGTATGAAACCATAGGTCTGATACCATGTGATTGTATGAAACCATAGGTCTGATACCATGTGATTATATGAAACCATAGGTCTGATACCATGTGATTGTATGAAACCATAGGTCTGATACCATGTGATTATATGAAACCATAGGTCTGATACCATGTGATTATATGAAACCATAGGTCTGATACCATGTGTCTATATGAAACCATAGGTCTGATACCATGTGATTATATGAAACCATAGGTCTGATACCATGTGACTGTATGAAACCATAGGTCTGATACCATAGGTCTGATACCATGGTCTGATACCATGTCTGACTGTATGAAATTAGGTCTGATACCATAGGTCTGATACCATGTGATTTTATGAAACCATAGGTCTGATACCATGTGATTATATGAAACCATAGGTCTGATACCATGTGACTGTATGAAACCATAGGTCTGATACCATAGGTCTGATACCATGTGACTGTATGAAACCATAGGTCTGATACCATAGGTCTGATACCATGTGATTGTATGAAACCATAGGTCTGATACCATAGGTCTGATACCATGTGACTGTATGAAACCATAGGTCTGATACCATGTGACTGTATGAAACCATAGGTCTGATACCATGTGATTATATGAAACCATAGGTCTGATACCATAGGTCTGATACCATGTGATTATATGAAACCATAGGTCTGATACCATGTGATTATATGAAACCATAGGTCTGATAGGTCTGATACCATGTGATTATATGAAACCATAGGTCTGATACCATGTGATTGTATGAAACCATAGGTCTGATACCATGTGACTGTATGAAACCATAGGTCTGATACCATGTGACTGTATGAAACCATAGGTCTGATACCATAGGTCTGATACCATGTGACTGTATGAAACCATAGGTCTGATACCATAGGTCTGATACCATGTGACTGTATGAAACCATAGGTCTGATACCATGTGACTGTATGAAACCATAGGTCTGATACCATGTGACTGTATGAAACCATAGGTCTGATACCATGTGATTATATGAAACCATAGGTCTGATACCATAGGTCTGATACCATGTGATTATATGAAACCATAGGTCTGATACCATGTGATTATATGAAACCATAGGTCTGATACCATAGGTGATACCATGTGATTATATGAAACCATAGGCCTGATACCATGTGATTATATGAAACCATAGGTCTGATACCATGTGACTGTATGAAACCATAGGTCTGATACCATGTGATTATATGAAACCATAGGTCTGATACCATGTGATTATATGAAACCATAGGTCTGATACCATGTGATTATATGAAACCATAGGTCTGATACCATAGGTCTGATACCATGTGACTGTATGAAACCATAGGTCTGATACCATGTGACTGTATGAAACCATAGGTCTGATACCATAGGTCTGATACCATGTGACTGTATGAAACCATAGGTCTGATACCATAGGTCTGATACCATGTGACTGTATGAAACCATAGGTCTGATACCATGTGACTGTATGAAACCATAGGTCTGATACCATGTGACTGTATGAAACCATAGGTCTGATACCATGTGATTATATGAAACCATAGGTCTGATACCATAGGTCTGATACCATGTGATTATATGAAACCATAGGTCTGATACCATGTGATTATATGAAACCATAGGTCTGATACCATAGGTCGGATACCATGTGATTATATGAAACCATAGGTCTGATACCATGTGATTGTATGAAACCATAGGTCTGATACCATGTGACTGTATGAAACCATAGGTCTGATACCATGTGATTATATGAAACCATAGGTCTGATACCATGTGATTATATGAAACCATAGGTCTGATACCATGTGTCGTATGAAACCATAGGTCTGATACCATAGGTCTGATACCATGTGACTGTATGAAACCATAGGTCTGATACCATGTGACTGTATGAAACCATAGGTCTGATACCATGTGATTATATGAAACCATAGGTCTGATACCATGTGACTGTATGAAACCATAGGTCTGATACCATGTGATTATATGAAACCATAGGTCTGATACCATGTGATTATATGAAACCATAGGTCTGATACCATGTGATTATATGAAACCATAGGTCTGATACCATGTGATTATATGAAACCATAGGTCTGATACTATGTGATTATATGAAACCATAGGTCTGATACCATGTGATTATATGAAACCATAGGTCTGATACCATGTGACTGTATGAAACCATAGGTCTGATACCATGTGATTATATGAAGCCATAGGTCTGATACCATGTGATTATATGAAACCATAGGTCTGATACCATGTGATTATATGAAACCATAGGTCTGATACCATGTGATTATATGAAACCATAGGTCTGATACCATGTGATCGTATGAAACCATAGGTCTGATACCATGTGATTATATGAAACCATAGGTCTGATACCATGTGATTATATGAAACCATAGGTCTGATACCATGTGATTATATGAAACCATAGGTCTGATACCATGTGATTATATGAAACCATAGGTCTGATACCATGTGACTGTATGAAACCATAGGTCTGATACCATAGGTCTGATACCTTAGGTCTGATACCATGTGACTGTATGAAACCATAGGTCTGATACCATAGGTCTGATACCATGTGATTTTATGAAATCATAGGTCTGATACCATGTGATTATATGAAACCATAGGTCTGATACCATGTGACTGTATGAAACCATAGGTCTGATACCATAGGTCTGATACCATGTGACTGTATGAAACCATAGGTCTGATACCATAGGTCTGATACCATGTGACTGTATGAAACCATAGGTCTGATACCATAGGTCTGATACCATGTGACTTATGAAACCATAGGTCTGATACCATATGACTGTATGAAACCATAGGTCTGATACCATGTGATTATATGAAACCATAGGTCTGATACCATAGGTCTGATACCATGTGATTATATGAAACCATAGGTCTGATACCATGTGATTATATGAAACCATAGGTCTGATACCATAGGTCTGATACCATGTGATTATATGAAACCATAGGTCTGATACCATGTGATTGTATGAAACCATAGGTCTGATACCATGTGACTGTATGAAACCATAGGTCTGATACCATGTGACTGTATGAAACCATAGGTCTGATACCATAGGTATGATACCATGTGACTGTATGAAACCATAGGTCTGATACCATAGGTCTGATACCATGTGACTGTATGAAACCATAGGTCTGATACCATGTGACTGTATGAAACCATAGGTCTGATACCATGTGACTGTATGAAACCATAGGTCTGATACCATGTGATTATATGAAACCATAGGTCTGATACCATAGGTCTGATACCATGTGATTATATGAAACCATAGGTCTGATACCATGTGATTATATGAAACCATAGGTCTGATACCATAGGTCGGATACCATGTGATTATATGAAACCATAGGCCTGATACCATGTGATTGTATGAAACCATAGGTCTGATACCATGTGACTGTATGAAACCATAGGTCTGATACCATGTGATTATATGAAACCATAGGTCTGATACCATGTGATTATATGAAACCATAGGTCTGATACCATGTGACGTATGAAACCATAGGTCTGATACCATAGGTCTGATACCATGTGACTGTATGAAACCATAGGTCTGATACCATGTGACTGTAGGAAACCATAGGTCTGATACCATAGGTCTGATACCATGTGACTGTATGAAACCATAGGTCTGATACCATAGGTCTGATACCATGTGACTGTATGAAACCATAGGTCTGATACCATGTGACTGTATGAAACCATAGGACTGATACCATGTGACTGTATGAAACCATAGGTCTGATACCATGTGATTATATGAAACCATAGGTCTGATACCATAGGTCTGATACCATGTGATTATATGAAACCATAGGTCTGATACCATGTGATTATATGAAACCATAGGTCTGATACCATAGGTCGGATACCATGTGATTATATGAAACCATAGGTCTGATACCATGTGATTATATGAAACCATAGGTCTGATACCATAGGTCTGATACCATGTGATTATATGAAACCATAGGTCTGATACCATGTGATTGTATGAAACCATAGGTCTGATACCATGTGACTGTATGAAACCATAGGTCTGATACCATGTGACTGTATGAAACCATAGGTCTGATACCATAGGTATGATACCATGTGACTGTATGAAACCATAGGTCTGATACCATAGGTCTGATACCATGTGACTGTATGAAACCATAGGTCTGATACCATGTGACTGTATGAAACCATAGGTCTGATACCATGTGACTGTATGAAACCATAGGTCTGATACCATGTGATTATATGAAACCATAGGTCTGATACCATAGGTCTGATACCATGTGATTATATGAAACCATAGGTCTGATACCATGTGATTATATGAAACCATAGGTCTGATACCATAGGTCGGATACCATGTGATTATATGAAACCATAGGCCTGATACCATGTGATTGTATGAAACCATAGGTCTGATACCATGTGACTGTATGAAACCATAGGTCTGATACCATGTGATTATATGAAACCATAGGTCTGATACCATGTGATTATATGAAACCATAGGTCTGATACCATGTGATCTGTATGAAACCATAGGTCTGATACCATAGGTCTGATACCATGTGACTGTATGAAACCATAGGTCTGATACCATGTGACTGTATGAAACCATAGGTCTGATACCATAGGTCTGATGTGACTGTATGAAACCATAGGTCTGATACCATAGGTCTGATACCATGTGACTGTATGAAACCATAGGTCTGATACCATGTGACTGTATGAAACCATAGGTCTGATACCATGTGACTGTATGAAACCATAGGTCTGATACCATGTGATTATATGAAACCATAGGTCTGATACCATAGGTCTGATACCATGTGATTATATGAAACCATAGGTCTGATACCATGTGATTATATGAAACCATAGGTCTGATACCATAGGTCGGATACCATGTGATTATATGAAACCATAGGTCTGATACCATGTGATTGTATGAAACCATAGGTCTGATACCATGTGACTGTATGAAACCATAGGTCTGATACCATGTGATTATATGAAACCATAGGTCTGATACCATGTGATTATATGAAACCATAGGTCTGATACCATAGGTCTGATACCATGTGATTATATGAAACCATAGGTCTGATACCATGTGACTGTATGAAACCATAGGTCTGATACCATGTGATTATATGAAACCATAGGTCTGATACCATGTGATTGTATGAAACCATAGGTCTGATACCATGTGATTATATGAAACCATAGGTCTGATACCATGTGATTATATGAAACCATAGGTCTGATACCATGTGATTATATGAAACCATAGGTCTGATACCATGTGATTATATGAAACCATAGGTCTGATACCATGTGACTGTATGAAACCATAGGTCTGATACCATAGGTCTGATACCATAGGTCTGATACCATGTGACTGTATGAAACCATAGGTCTGATACCATAGGTCTGATACCATGTGATTTTATGAAATCATAGGTCTGATACCATGTGATTATATGAAACCATAGGTCTGATACCATGTGACTGTATGAAACCATAGGTCTGATACCATAGGTCTGATACCATGTGACTGTATGAAACCATAGGTCTGATACCATAGGTCTGATACCATGTGACTGTATGAAACCATAGGTCTGATACCATAGGTCTGATACCATGTGATTATATGAAACCATAGGTCTGATACCATGTGATTATATGAAACCATAGGTCTGATACCATAGGTCGGATACCATGTGATTATATGAAACCATAGGTCTGATACCATGTGACTGTATGAAACCATAGGTCTGATACCATAGGTCTGATACCATGTGATTTTATGAAATCATAGGTCTGATACCATGTGATTATATGAAACCATAGGTCTGATACCATGTGACTGTATGAAACCATAGGTCTGATACCATAGGTCTGATACCATGTGACTGTATGAAACCATAGGTCTGATACCATAGGTCTGATACCATGTGACTGTATGAAACCATAGGTCTGATACCATAGGTCTGATACCATGTGACTGTATGAAACCATAGGTCTGATACCATATGACTGTATGAAACCATAGGTCTGATACCATGTGATTATATGAAACCATAGGTCTGATACCATAGGTCTGATACCATGTGATTATATGAAACCATAGGTCTGATACCATGTGATTATATGAAACCATAGGTCTGATACCATAGGTCTGATACCATGTGATTATATGAAACCATAGGTCTGATACCATGTGATTGTATGAAACCATAGGTCTGATACCATGTGACTGTATGAAACCATAGGTCTGATACCATGTGACTGTATGAAACCATAGGTCTGATACCATAGGTATGATACCATGTGACTGTATGAAACCATAGGTCTGATACCATAGGTCTGATACCATGTGACTGTATGAAACCATAGGTCTGATACCATGTGACTGTATGAAACCATAGGTCTGATACCATGTGACTGTATGAAACCATAGGTCTGATACCATGTGATTATATGAAACCATAGGTCTGATACCATAGGTCTGATACCATGTGATTATATGAAACCATAGGTCTGATACCATGTGATTATATGAAACCATAGGTCTGATACCATAGGTCGGATACCATGTGATTATATGAAACCATAGGCCTGATACCATGTGATTGTATGAAACCATAGGTCTGATACCATGTGACTGTATGAAACCATAGGTCTGATACCATGTGATTATATGAAACCATAGGTCTGATACCATGTGATTATATGAAACCATAGGTCTGATACCATGTGATCGTATGAAACCATAGGTCTGATACCATAGGTCTGATACCATGTGACTGTATGAAACCATAGGTCTGATACCATGTGACTGTATGAAACCATAGGTCTGATACCATAGGTCTGATACCATGTGACTGTATGAAACCATAGGTCTGATACCATAGGTCTGATACCATGTGACTGTATGAAACCATAGGTCTGATACCATGTGACTGTATGAAACCATAGGTCTGATACCATGTGACTGTATGAAACCATAGGTCTGATACCATGTGATTATATGAAACCATAGGTCTGATACCATAGGTCTGATACCATGTGATTATATGAAACCATAGGTCTGATACCATGTGATTATATGAAACCATAGGTCTGATACCATAGGTCGGATACCATGTGATTATATGAAACCATAGGTCTGATACCATGTGATTGTATGAAACCATAGGTCTGATACCATGTGACTGTATGAAACCATAGGTCTGATACCATGTGATTATATGAAACCATAGGTCTGATACCATGTGATTATATGAAACCATAGGTCTGATACCATAGGTCTGATACCATGTGATTATATGAAACCATAGGTCTGATACCATGTGACTGTATGAAACCATAGGTCTGATACCATGTGATTATATGAAACCATAGGTCTGATACCATGTGATTGTATGAAACCATAGGTCTGATACCATGTGATTATATGAAACCATAGGTCTGATACCATGTGATTATATGAAACCATAGGTCTGATACCATGTGATTATATGAAACCATAGGTCTGATACCATGTGATTATATGAAACCATAGGTCTGATACCATGTGACTGTATGAAACCATAGGTCTGATACCATAGGTCTGATACCATAGGTCTGATACCATGTGACTGTATGAAACCATAGGTCTGATACCATAGGTCTGATACCATGTGATTTTATGAAATCATAGGTCTGATACCATGTGATTATATGAAACCATAGGTCTGATACCATGTGACTGTATGAAACCATAGGTCTGATACCATAGGTCTGATACCATGTGACTGTATGAAACCATAGGTCTGATACCATAGGTCTGATACCATGTGACTGTATGAAACCATAGGTCTGATACCATAGGTCTGATACCATGTGATTATATGAAACCATAGGGTCTGATACCATAGGTCTGTGATTATATGAAACCATAGGTCTGATACCATGTGATTATATGAAACCATAGGTCTGATACCATAGGTCTGATACCATAGGTCTGATACCATGTGACTGTATGAAACCATAGGTCTGATACCATAGGTCTGATGTGATTTTATGAAACCATAGGTCTGATACCATGTGATTATATGAAACCATAGGTCTGATACCATGTGACTATATGAAACCATAGGTCTGATACCAGGTCTGATACCATGTGACTGTATGAAACCATAGGTCTGATACCATAGGTCTGATACCATGTGACTGTATGAAACCATAGGTCTGATACCATAGGTCTGATACCATGTGATTATATGAAACCATAGGTCTGATACCATGTGATTATATGAAACCATAGGTCTGATACCATAGGTGATACCATGTGATTATATGAAACCATAGGTCTGATACCATGTGACTGTTGAAACCATAGGTCTGAAACCATAGGTCTGATACCATGTGATTTTATGAAATCATAGGTCTGATACCATAGGTCATAGGTCTGATACCATGTGACTGTATGAAACCATAGGTCTGATACCATAGGTCTGATACCATGTGACTGTATGAAACCATAGGTCTGATACCATGTGATGTGATGAAACCATAGGTCTGATACCATAGGTCTGATACCATGTGACTGTATGAAACCATAGGTCTGATACCATGTGATATGAAACCATAGGTCTGATACCATAGGTCTGATACCATGTGACTATATGAAACCATAGGTCTGATACCATGTGATTATATGAAACCATAGGTCTGATACCATAGGTCTGATACCATGTGATTATATGAAACCATAGGTCTGATACCATGTGATTATATGAAACCATAGGTCTGATACCATGTGACTGTATGAAACCATAGGTCTGATACCATGTGACTGTATGAAACCATAGGTCTGATACCATGTGATTATATGAAACCATAGGTCTGATACCATAGGTCTGATACCATGTGACTATATGAAACCATAGGTCTGATACCATGTGATTGTATGAAACCATAGGTCTGATACCATGTGACTGTATGAAACCATAGGTCTGATACCATGTGATTATATGAAACCATAGGTCTGATACCATAGGTCTGATACCATGTGATTATATGAAACCATAGGTCTGATACCATGTGATTATATGAAACCATAGGTCTGATACCATAGGTGATACCATGTTATATGAAACCATAGGTCTGATACCATGTGATTGTATGAAACCATAGGTCTGATACCATGTGACTGTATGAAACCATAGGTCTGATACCATGTGATTATATGAAACCATAGGTCTGATACCATGTGATTATATGAAACCATAGGTCTGATACCATGTGACTGTATGAAACCATAGGTCTGATACCATAGGTCTGATACCATGTGACTGTATGAAACCATAGGTCTGATACCATGTGACTGTATGAAACCATAGGTCTGATACCATAGGTCTGATACCATGTGACTGTATGAAACCATAGGTCTGATACCATAGGTCTGATACCATGTGACTGTATGAAACCATAGGTCTGATACCATGTGATGTGATGATACCATGACTGAAACCATAGGTCTGATACCATGTGATTATATGAAACCATAGGTCTGATACCATAGGTCTGATACCATGTGATTATATGAAACCATAGGTCTGATACCATGTGATTATATGAAACCATGTCTGATACCATAGGATACCATGTGATTATATGAAACCATAGGTCTGATACCATGTGATTGTATGAAACCATAGGTCTGATACCATGTGACTGTGAGGTCTGATACCATGTGATTATATGAAACCATAGGTCTGATACCATGTGATTATATGAAACCATAGGTCTGATACCATAGGTCTGATACCTGAAACCATAGGTCTGATACCATGTGACTGTATGAAACCATAGGTCTGATACCATGTGATTATATGAAACCATAGGTCTGATACCATGTGATTGTATGAAACCATAGGTCTGATACCATGTGATTATATGAAACCATAGGTCTGATACCATGTGATTATATGAAACCATAGGTCTGATACCATGTGATTATATGAAACCATAGGTCTGATACCATGTGATTATATGAAACCATAGGTCTGATACCATGTGACTGTATAGGTCTGATACCATAGGTCTGATACCATGTCTGATACCATGTGACTGTATGAAACCATAGGTCTGATACCATGTCGATACCTGTACGAAATCATAGGTCTGATACCATGTGATTATATGAAACCATAGGTCTGATACCATGTGACTGTATGAAACCATAGGTCTGATACCATAGGTCTGACCATGTGACTGTATGAAACCATAGGTCTGATACCATAGGTCTGATTGACTGTATGAAACCATAGGTCTGATACCATAGGTCTGATACCATGTGACTGTATGAAACCATAGGTCTGATACCATGTGATTGTATGAAACCATAGGTCTGATACCAGGTCTGATACCATGTGATTGTATGAAACCATAGGTCTGATACCATGTGATTGTATGAAACCATAGGTCTGATACCATGTGATTATATGAAACCATAGGTCTGATACCATGTGATTATATGAAACCATAGGTCTGATACCATGTGATTATATGAAACCATAGGTCTGATACCATAGGTCTGATACCATGTGACTATATGAAACCATAGGTCTGATACCATGTCTGATACCATGTGATTGTAGGTCTGAAACCATAGGTCTGATACCATGTGACTGTATGAAACCATAGGTCTGATACCATGTGACTGTATGAAACCATAGGTCTGATACCATGTGATTATATGAAACCATAGGTCTGATACCATGTCTGATACCATGTGATTATATGAAACCATAGGTCTGATACCATGTGATTATATGAAACCATAGGTCTGATACCATAGGTCTGATACCATGTGATTATATGAAACCATAGGTCTGATACCATGTGATTGTATGAAACCATAGGTCTGATACCATGTGACTGTATGAAACCATAGGTCTGATACCATGTGACTGTATGAAACCATAGGTCTGATACCATGTGACTGTATGAAACCATAGGTCTGATACCATGTCTGATGTGATATGAAACCATAGGTCTGATACCATGTGACTGTATGAAACCATAGGTCTGATACCATGTGACTGTATGAAACCATAGGTCTGATACCATGTGATTATATGAAACCATAGGTCTGATACCATGTGATTGTATGAAACCATAGGTCTGATACCATGTGATTATATGAAACCATAGGTCTGATACCATGTGATTATATGAAACCATAGGTCTGATACCATGTGATGAAACCATAGGTCTGATACCATGTGATTATATGAAACCATAGGTCTGATACCATGTGACTGTATGAAACCATAGGTCTGAAACCATAGGTCTGATACCATAGGTCTGATACCATGTGACTGTATGAAACCATAGGTCTGATACCATAGGTCTGATACCATGTGATTATATGAAACCATAGGTCTGATACCATGTGATTATATGAAACCATAGGTCTGATACCATGTGACTGTATGAAACCATACCATAGGTCTGATACCATGTGACTGTATGAAACCATAGGTCTGATACCATAGGTCTGATACCATAGGTCTGATACCATGTGACTGTATGAAACCATAGGTCTGATACCATAGGTGACTGTATGAAACCATAGGTCTGATACCATTGACTGTATGAAACCATAGGTCTGATACCATGTGATTATATGAAACCATAGGTCTGATACCATAGGTCTGATACCATGTGATTATATGAAACCATAGGTCTGATACCATGTGATTATATGAAACCATAGGTCTGATACCATAGGTCTGATACCATGTGATTATATGAAACCATAGGTCTGATACCATGTGATTGTATGAAACCATAGGTCTGATACCATGTGACTGTATGAAACCATAGGTCTGATACCATGTGACTGTATGAAACCATAGGTCTGATACCATAGGTCTGATACCATGTGACTGTATGAAACCATAGGTCTGATACCATAGGTCTGATACCATGTGACTGTATGAAACCATAGGTCTGATACCATGTGACTGTATGAAACCATAGGTCTGATACCATGTGACTGTATGAAACCATAGGTCTGATACCATGTGATTATATGAAACCATAGGTCTGATACCATAGGTCTGATACCATGTGATTATATGAAACCATAGGTCTGATACCATGTGATTATATGAAACCATAGGTCTGATACCATAGGTGATACCATGTGATTATATGAAACCATAGGTCTGATACCATGTGATTGTATGAAACCATAGTCTGATACCATGTGACTGTATGAAACCATAGGTCTGATACCATGTGATTATATGAAACCATAGGTCTGATACCATGTGATTATATGAAACCATAGGTCTGATACCATGTGATTGTATGAAACCATAGGTCTGATACCATAGGTCTGATACCATGTGACTGTATGAAACCATAGGTCTGATACCATGTGACCATGAAACCATAGGTCTGATACCATGTCTGATACCATGTGATGTATGAAACCATAGGTCTGATACCATAGGTCTGATACCATGTGACTGTATGAAACCATAGGTCTGATACCATGTGACTGTATGAAACCATAGGTCTGATACCATGTGACTGTATGAAACCATAGGTCTGATACCATGTGATTATATGAAACCATAGGTCTGATACCATAGGTCTGATACCATGTGATTGTATGAAACCATAGGTCTGATACCATGTGATTATATGAAACCATAGGTCTGATACCATAGGTCTGATACCATGTGATTATATGAAACC
Organism: Oncorhynchus tshawytscha; assembly: GCF_018296145.1. Taxonomy (NCBI): domain Eukaryota; kingdom Metazoa; phylum Chordata; class Actinopteri; order Salmoniformes; family Salmonidae; genus Oncorhynchus; species Oncorhynchus tshawytscha. The sequence continues at coordinate 21,155 of NW_024608982.1, forward strand.
ATAGGTCTGATACCATGTGATTGTATGAAACCATAGGTCTGATACCATGTGACTGTATGAAACCATAGGTCTGATACCATGTGATTATATGAAACCATAGGTCTGTACCATGTGATTATATGAAACCATAGGTCTGATACCATGTGATTGTATGAAACCATAGGTCTGATACCATGTCTGATACCATGTGACTGTATGAAACCATAGGTCTGATACCATGTGACTGTATGAAACCATAGGTCTGATACCATGTGATTATATGAAACCATAGGTCTGATACCATGTGACTGTATGAAACCATAGGTCTGATACCATGTGATTATATGAAACCATAGGTCTGATACCATGTGATTATATGAAACCATAGGTCTGATGAAACCATAGGTCTGATACCATGTGATTATATGAAACCATAGGTCTGTACCATGTGATTATATGAAACCATAGGTCTGATACCATGTGATTATATGAAACCATAGGTCTGATACCATGTGATTATATGAAACCATAGGTCTGATACCATGTGACTGTATGAAACCATAGGTCTGATACCATGTGATTATATGAAACCATAGGTCTGATACCATGTGATTATATGAAACCATAGGTCTGATACCATGTGATTATATGAAACCATAGGTCTGATACCATGTGATTATATGAAACCATAGGTCTGATACCATGTGATTATATGAAACCATAGGTCTGATACCATAGGTCTGATACCATGTGATATGAAACCATAGGTCTGATACCATGTGATTGTATGAAACCATAGGTCTGATACCATGTGATTATATGAAACCATAGGTCTGATACCATGACTGTATGAAACCATAGGTCTGATACCATGTGATTATATGAAACCATAGGTCTGTCTGATTATATGAAACCATAGGTCTGATACCATGTGATTGTATGAAACCATAGGTCTGATACCATGTGATTATATGAAACCATAGGTCTGATACCATGTGATTATATGAAACCATAGGTCTGATACCATGTGATTGTATGAAACCATAGGTCTGATACCATGTGATTATATGAAACCATAGGTCTGATACCATGTGACTGTATGAAACCATAGGTCTGATACCATGTGACTGTATGAAACCATAGGTCTGATACCATGTGACTGTATGAAACCATAGGTCTGATACCATGTGATATGAAACCATAGGTCTGATACCATGTGATTATATGAAACCATAGGTCTGATACCATGTGACTGTATGAAACCATAGGTCTGATACCATGTGACTATGAAACCATAGGTCTGATACCATGTGATTATATGAAACCATAGGTCTGATACCATGTGATTGTATGAAACCATAGGTCTGATACCATGTGACTGTATGAAACCATAGGTCTGATACCATGTGATTGTATGAAACCATAGGTCTGATACCATGTGATTATATGAAACCATAGGTCTGATACCATGTGACTATATGAAACCATAGGTCTGATACCATGTGATTATATGAAACCATAGGTCTGATACCATGTGATTATATGAAACCATAGGTCTGATACCATGTGATTATATGAAACCATAGGTCTGATACCATGTGACTGTATGAAACCATAGGTCTGATACCATGTGACTGTATGAAATTAATTTGAATCATTAGATTATTATAACACATGTGTGTAAGTGTTAGACTCATTCGATGATTATATTATAAAACTGTGTGGTTTTAGTCAGAATCAACGTTTGGGAACAATGTGTCTAGTGTTTTGATAACAGACTATCTGTCTGAGCCAGATCCGGGGAGACCTTGCCTGGGACACTGAGAACATCCCAGTCCCAGGTCTCTCCCTATCTTATTGTTGTGTGAGGGACTCTCCCTATCTTATTGTTGTGTGAGGGTCTCTCCCTATCTTATTGTTGTGTGAGGGACTCTCCCTATCTTATTGTTGTGTGAGGGTCTCTCCCTATCTTATTGTTGTGTGAGGGACTCTCCCTATCTTATTGTTGTGTGAGGGACTCTCCCTATCTTATTGTTGTGTGAGGGTCTCTCCCTATCTTATTGTTGTGTGAGGGTCTCTCCCTATCTTATTGTTGTGTGAGGGTCTCTCCCTATCTTATTGTTGTGTGAGGGACTCTCCCTATCTTATTGTTGTGTGAGGGTCTCTCCCTATCTTATTGTTGTGTGAGGGTCTCTCCCTATCTTATTGTTGTGTGAGGGACTCTCCCTATCTTATTGTTGTGTGAGGGTCTCTCCCTATCTTATTGTTGTGTGAGGGTCTCTCCCTATCTTATTGTTGTGTGAGGGTCTCTCTCTATCTTATTGTTGTGTGAGGGTCTCTCCCTATCTCTATTGTTGTGTGTGTCACTCTCTCCCTATCTTATTGTTGTGTGATCTCACTCTCTCCCTATCTTATTGTTGTGTGAGGGTCTCTCCCTATCTTATTGTTGTGTGAGGGTCTCTCTCTATCTTATTGTTGTGTGAGGGTCTCTCCCTATCTTATTGTTGTGTGAGGGTCTCTCCCTATCTTATTGTTGTGTGAGGGTCTCTCCCTATCTTAACTCTCCGTCCTTGTGACTCCGCCTCTTCTTTCTAATCTGCTTTTTAATCTTCAGTCCTTCATTCAGGGGAGAAAAAGAATAGCTCTCTCTCTCTCTCTCTCTCCCTCTCTCTCTCTCTCTCTCTCTCATGGATTTAGCCTCAGATATGAAAGACAGGGAACGGTAACACTTTACAATAAGGGTACATTAGTTAATGCATTAGTTAACCTGAATAAATAAATAATTCATTGAATATCTACTAAGTATTTATTAATTGTATGCATAATTACTAAACCATAAAAAATGCATTAATAAACTATTTATTACTACTAAAACTATTACCATTCAGAAACAAACGGTCTGTTAGTTCATTATAACAGTGGTTAGAATTGGACTAGTAACCGAAAGGTTACAAGTTCAAATCCCCAACCTGACAAGGTCTGATCTGTCGTTCTGCCCCTGAACAAGGAAGTTAGCCCACTGTTCCTAGGCCGTCATTGAAAATAAGAATTTGTTCTTAACTGACTTGCCTGGTAAAATAAAATAAAAGTATCAATTATTTTTAGTGATGCAGGTTCATGTTATTGAGAGATTGTCTTTATTCTAGTTTATAATATCTTACCATTGACTAACTGATGTGCCATGACAACTAGTTAAGCAATAGGAAATGAAGAAAAACGATTCAGTCATTTATCTTTAATTTCAAAAGCAGGATTAGCAACATCACACAGTTTCATCACAAGTTTAGGTAATGGTGAGCTGCAGTGAGTGACAGATCTTGGTTTGAGTATTGAAGTGTAGACTGTTGACCCCTGGAGGTGAGAGGTGAAGTAGACTGTTGACCCCTGGAGGTGAGAGTTGAAGTGGCTGGGTCATTTCCTAGCCTACATTCTTCTGGAACAGAGAGATGTAAACTTCCACTCACAGGGCACGTCGAACCAGAGCTTCTCACTTGCAGCGTTCATCTGCAGACAGTCCTCTCCTTCTCCAGCGTTATTGGGCTCACCAATGTTCCAGTTAGTGTAGTCAAATCTGGACCCATCTGACCACATCCATAAGCCCTCCTTGACTGCATCAAAACCTCCAATCCAGGTATCAGGTAAGTGGCCATTGGTATTCTTTGTTAGTGCTTGCATGAACTGGTACTCTAAAAGGTTATTCACGGATGCTAGGTTTCCACCAAGTGCCAAACAGTTTTGCTCAGAATCTGACCATGACTGCGGAATGCTGACAAACCTGAAACAGCGTGATCCATATGGGTGCCAGTCTGAGGGACATGACATTTCCTTTGTCCCCTGCTGTACTGCTGCTACCTGAGCCCCGACAGGAGGAGTCTGTTCCACCTCAGTCTTCAGTAAGGGTTCTAAACCAAGCAGCTGGGTCAGGTTTGCGTCGCCCAGTGCAATGGCAGCACTCAGAAGCAGAAGGACGGCCAACTTCTCCATGGTAATCTTTTCCTGTCAGAGAAGGAATCACAGGTGGTCTGTAGGTTCTGTTCAGCTTGAGAAAGAGGAACACTTTTATACATGCAGCTCACCAAGCCACAAGGACGAAGCACAAAAAACATGTTGACACTGATTCCAATGTACCAAAAAACATGTTGACACTGATTCTATATCATGTTGGCAAATGTATGCTAATCCTTTTGGCAAATATACACTGAGTGTACAAAACATTAAGGTCACCTGCTCTTTCCATGACCTAGACTGACCAGGTGAATCCACTTTAATCAGTGTAGATAAAGGGGAGGAGACAGGTTAAAATAATATTTTGGAGCCTTGAGACAACTGAGAGATGGATTGTGTGTGTGCCATTCAGAGGGTGAAGACAATAGATTTAAGTGCCTTTAAACGGGGTATGATAGTAGGTGCCAGATGCACCTGTTCATGTCAAGAACTGCAACGCTGCTGGGTTTTCACGCTCAACAGTTTCCAGTGTGTACAAAACAATAACAACACCTTCCTAATATTGAGTTGCAGCTCCCCCCACCGAATACGAAGAATCAACATGATTGTCTAGGCAATAACAAAATCCCATAATTAAAATTGCTCAAACATACAAGTATTTCACACCATTTTAAAGATAAACTTCTTGTTAATCCAACCAGTGTCCAATTTCAGATAGGCTTTACAGCGAAAGCACGACAAACGATTATGTTAGGTCCCGTCAAGTCACAGAAAAACACAGCCATTTTTCCAGCCAAAGAGAGGATTCACAAAATTCAGAAATAGAGAGAATTAATCACTAACCTTTGATGATCTTCATCAGATGACACTCATAGGACTTCATGTTACACAATACATGTATGTTTTGTTTGATAAAGTTCATATTTACATAAAAAAATCTCAGTATACATTGGCACGTTATGTTCAATAGTTCCAAAAACATGCTGTGATTTTGCAGAGAGCCACATCAATTTACAGAAATACTCATAATAAACGTTGATCAAAGATACAAGTGTTTTGCATGGAATTTTAGATCCACTTCTCCTTAATGCAACCGCTGTGTCAGATTTCAAAAAGCTTTACGGAAAACGCAAACCATGCAATAATCTGAGTACGGCGCTTAGAGACCAAACAAGCCAAAAAGATATCCGCCATAGTGTGCAGTCAACAGAAGTCAGAAATAACATTATAAATATTCACTTACCTTCATCAGAATGCCCTCCCTATCACGCCCTGGCCATAGAGGCTTTTATTCTCTATTTTGGTTAGGCCAAGGTGTGACTAGGGTGGGCATTCTATGTTATTTTTCTATGTTTTTGTATTTCTTTGTTTTTGGTAGGGTATGGTTCTCAATCAGGGACAGCTGTCTATCGTTGTCTCTGATTGGGACCCATACATAGGTAGCTCTTGCCCACGGGTTTTGTGGGTAGTTAATTTCTGTTTAGTGTTTTTCACCTTTCAGGACTGTCCCTTTGTTATTTTTGTATTTAGTGTTCAGTGACAATAAACAAATATGACGTACAACGCTGCATCTTGGTCCTTCTTCCACAGAAAGCCGTTACACTCCCAGGAATCCCAGTTCCACAATAAATGTTTGTTATGTTCGACAATGTCCATCATTTAAGTCCAAATAGCTTCTTGTGTTAGCGCATGTGGTAAACAAATCCAAACTCACGAAGCGCGTTCACCAGTTGCAGCTCGTGGATCTCTGCCATACACCTGACTCATTCCCCTCTCAGTATTCCTGTAGTTGGTCAACAAGTGATAACTGTTCACCAGATCCACATGTGTTTACCAGACACACATAGTCCACACCATATGTGTTTGGACAGTGAAGTTTACAGTTTTAAATGTGGTGCTTTGCTCCAGCCTTTTGGATTTGAGATATAATGTTTCATATTAGGAGACAGTACAGAATGTCACCTTTTATTTAAAGGAATTCATACATATATTTTACAGTTTATAAATGAAAAACCTTTATATTTATATTAGCAACTGAGTAGCAGGCAGTTTACTCTGGGCACCTTATTCATCCAAGCTACTCAATACTGCCCCCAGCAAAACAATTCCTGACATTTAATCCTAGTAAAATTCCCTGTTTTAGGTCAGTTAGGATCACCACTTTTTTAAAGAATGTGAAATGTCAGAATAATAGTAGAAAGAATGATTTATTTGAGCTTTTGTTTCTTTAATCAGAAAAAAACAACATGGAAATGTAATGTCTATTTAACTATTTTGGCAAGTCAGTTATGAACAAATACTTATTTACATTGACGGGATTACCCCGGCAACGGTTAGGATTAAAATCAAATTGTATTACTTTGTGTCTGTTCCAGTTAGTGACCATTATGCTGAACTGCCTCCAGGGCAAGATTCATGACAATAAATGCCAACCTGCCTCCAGGGCAAGATTCATGACAATAAATGCCAATCTGCATCCCAGTCATCCCCTCCTTATCTTTACAAGGCTGCAGAACATGCAAGCTAGTGACATGGGGGTTCTCTCATAACCCTCAGTCCCCAGGTGGGTAGATGTCAGGTTGAATAAAGAGAAGCTAGTGATGTGGGGGTTATCTCATAACCCTCAGTCCCCAGGTGGGTAGATGGCAGGTTGAATAAAGAGAAGCTAGTAATGTGGGGGTTCTCTCATAACCCTCAGTCCCCAGGTGGGTAGATGGCAGGTTGAATAAAGAGAAGCTAGTGATGTGGGGGTTCTCTCATAACCCTCAGTCCCCAGGTGGGTAGATGGCAGGTTGAATAAGGAGAAGCTAGTGATGTGGGGGTTCTCTCATAACCCTCAGTCCCCAGGTGGGTAGATGGCAGGTTGAATAAAGAGAAGCTAGTGATGTGGGGTTCTCTCATAACCCTCAGTCCCCAGGTGGGTAGATGGCAGGTTGAATAAAGAGAAGCTAGTGATGTGGGGGTTCTCTCATAACCCTCAGTCCCCAGGTGGGTAGATGGCAGGTTGAATAAGGAGAAGCTAGTGATGTGGGGTTCTCTCATAACCCTCAGTCCCCAGGTGGGTAGATGGCAGGTTGAATAAAGAGAAGCTAGTGATGTGGGGGTTCTCTCATAACCCTCAGTCCCCAGGTGGGTAGATGGCAGGTTGAATAAAGAGAAGCTAGTGATGTGGGGGTTCTCTCATAACCCTCAGTCCCCAGGTGGGTAGATGGCAGGTTGACTAAAGAGAAGCTAGTGATGTGGGGGTTCTCTCATAACCCTCAGTCCCCAGGTGGGTAGATGGCAGGTTGAATAAAGAGAAGCTAGTGATGTGGGGGTTCTCTCATAACCCTCAGTCCCCAGGTGGGTAGAAGGCAGGTTGAATAAAGAGAAAACAATAGGCTATATAACAAAATCCATAAATGTATAATTATTGTATAATTTACACAAAACATTAAGGACATGACAAACTGACCAGGCGTAACGCAATATTAGGAAGGTATCCTTAATATTTAGTTCACTCAGTGGTTCTGACCCTTTACATAACAGACAATCCTCTTTGCGGGGAACCTTCTTAATTAAAGATATAATCAGATAGAACAAATGAGAAACTGTTTGTTAACCAAGCCTGTATGTCCAAGATTTTATGCACTACAGGTGAATTACAGGTGAAGTCACTCAATCCAGTCCCTGAGGCCTGTTGGGGGACCATACCAAGGACTCCTGGTGACAGCTAGCTGAAAGAGCTACCCGGATTCATATCACACTGCGGGAGGGTAAGACACTTGGTACTGTTGAACAATAACAGTGTTCGAGAGGAGAACTGGAATTAACAGAATTCCGGGGCCATCTCTCTAATGAAGTAATCCTCCCTGTCCTATCAGCCCTGTTTTCTCTCGAATGAAGTAATCCTCCCTGTCCTATCAGCCCTGTTTTCTCTCAAATGAAGTAATCCTCCCTGTCCTATCAGCCCTGTTTAAGTAATCCTCCCTGTCCTATCAGCCCTGTTTAAGTAATCCTCCCTGTCCTATCACCCCTGTTTTCTCTCGAATGAAGATTTCCTTTCCCATCATTCCATCCCTGTGTTTGTTCATAGAAGTGTTCATAGAAGTGAAAGTGGGTCTGGCTCTTGCTGATGATGTGTTCTCGGGGAGAGGGTGGGGCTTTATAGGTGGGCTGGCCATCCTGAGCTGTCTGGTTGTGGGAGCCTTATTCCTGATACACCATGAACCCTGAGAAGGGCAGAGGGTAATATTGACAGGTAGTTAGAAAATTAGGATTTAGTATTAACCAAGCATAAGAGATCACTTGATCTGGATAAACAGGAAGTGAGAGTGAGACTGGGAAGGATGTCTCAGTGGAGTTCTAGGTAGACCAAATGGGGCCTCTGACTCCTTGGCAGTTCAGGACTAAGAGCAGCTATAATGGAAGACATCTATGCAAGTCCCTGTGTAGTTCATGGAAACAGGTTATAGCTCACATCATGTGAGAGGGCTACATAAATCTACATACAGTATGGAAGAAGATGGATTGTAGTGAAAGTAAGGGTTTCAGTTGATAACCTAGTGCATTCCAGGTAGAAGAAGATAGAGCAGCTGGTTGCTCTATAGGCAGCAGAATACAAGCAGAGTCCCCTGACAAAGCAGCTACTGACTGTGGAGTTGTCCAGAGCAAAGAACCGGTGTGGATAGTTCAGATGAAAGATCTTAAGGAAGTAATTGAGATGGAAACTGGTTATGGGGATTCTAACCTCTGTATTCAATATACGGCCAGATCAGTAGCTAAAGACGAATGCTATGCTTGTGCAACTGCAAAACCTCCTTATATCCACAGCAAACCTCAGTTGACAACCATCCCTTTTCCATTAAATGGAATTAATTCACCTAAGGGAATGGCCTGTATAGTAAAGCTATTCATGGAAGCAGGAAAGCCAGATAATAACAGTTGTGTGGATTTACATGTAACAGTTGTAACAGTTGTATGGATTTACACTATTTATATCCACATGTTCCTCTGAAATCTAGGCTTCCTCCTTTCACAGTGACAAGAGGAGATTATTACTGTCTGGCCCGGTATAGTGCTTATGGGGAATATGTAGGGGAAATCAGTACCTGCAATGTGACAGAGAATATTACTACTGATGTGGTGATGAGTAATCTGGCAGACTGGTTAAGTTCTGGGGATTTCAGTAAGATAAGGAGGCCCAGGGCTGATATCTGGTGGTTGTGTGGGGGAATGACGTGATGGCTGAGTATTACTGGCTAATTGGACAGGGGTATGTGCACTGGTACATTTGGGAATGCCTTTCACACTCATTCGACACCATGACATGAAGTTGGCTACACGGGAGAAACAAAGTATTCCGTCTGGGTCTTTTGATGATAGAGTTTATATTGACAACACGAGGGGTGCCAGACGAGTTCAAGGCTAGAAATCAGATCTGGGCAGGATTAGAGTCAAGTATTTTTGGTGGTCCACTCTCAATAAGAATGTGGATTGGATCAATTATATCTATTATAATCATCAGCGCTTCATCAATTATACTAGAGATACAATAAAAGGATTAGCAGAACAGACCGAACAAGCGACCAGCCTAATGGCTTGGCAGAATAGAATCGTGCTAGATGTATTATTAGCAGAAAAGGGTGGGGTTTGCGTGCTGTTCGGGTCGGGTTCGGGAAAGTTCTCATTTCTAGGACTCTGGAGAAATCAATGACACTTCAGATGGTGAAATATGGACCCATTCTAAGCTCTGACCAGTGGAATGATGAATACAGGACCCCGGGTCCAGTGGAGGAATCCGGATCTTTTAATTATGAGGAGCCTATGTTGGACGAGACAATATTTGATGTTTAGGAGATTTAGGTTATTCATATTTCAATGTATGGACTGTTTTGAAATGACGATTGTAACGAAAATCCTGATAAGAAGTGTTCTGATTTTGATGTAGGTTAAAACAGTCACGGGCGTTGATCGTGTGTACATACGTGTATTGGTTTGTCTTATTTCTTGGATATCATTGACATGTCCTTTTCGTGTTTAATGATGGTATGAATTGTTTTGTCATTTTTAGGGTGGATTGTTAGAATTATTATGAATAAATGAATAAACAATATCCCCATTTAAAATAGAACTGTAACTAAGTAAACTTATACTCTGTTTTATTATATCTGACTAACAATATGAGTTCATAAGAAGGGATTGTGAGACACGGACAAGGAGTAATTAAAGTTAATGAACACCATTCCAACTAGGAAGAAACTAATGGGGTGTGGACTGTGTAAAAACATAAGGTCGTTAGCCTATGGTTGAACCTACGGAACTGAGCTCTGTTTTTTTTAGATAAGACAGTGAGTGCATTCCTAAGTTTTCTGTTAATTAGAACTGTCAGCTCAGTGGTGATCGATAATGTTGAGGGGTCAAAAGTTACCTGGGAGTGTGTTAGTAAGTTAGAATGAACTTTTCACCTCACTTTGTCCCTGTCGAGAGGAAGGGATTCTGTTAAAACAATGAAATGACGTCATGTTTTGTATATAAACTGTTTGGTGAAGTGGCAGCGCGCTCCGAGAATAAATTCTGTTACCTATTATTGAAAAGACTGGTCTCCATCTATTTTATGCAAACAAGAATCTTACAAATTCTCATAAAATAGATTAAGGGTTTTCAATTCATGAAAACACATTGGCATCATTGAATTACAGTAAAGTTTTACATCATTAAATTACAGTAATAGTTTTACACAGTAATAATATATATCTGCCTCACTCTCAGTGGAATCAGTAGAACTGCTAGGTTTTACACAGTAATAATATATATCTGCCTCACTCTCAGTGGAATCAGTAGAACTGGTAGGTTTTACACAGTAATAATATATATCTGCCTCACTCTCAGTGAAATCTGTAGAACTGCTAGGTTTTACACAGTAATAATATATATCTGCCCCACTCTCAGTGAAATCAGTAGTACTGCTAGGTTTTATACAGTAATAATATATATCTGCCTCACTCTCAGAGAAATCAGTAGTACTGCTAGGTTTTACACAGTAATAATATATATCTGCCTCACTCTCAGAGAAATCAGTAGTACTGCTAGGTTTTACACAGTCAAATGTAACAAATACATACGTTTTTAGTAAAGTACTGTGGAAGTGATGGCAATGGAATGGTGATGGAATGGTGGTGGAATGGTAGTGGAATGGTGATGGAATGGTAATGGAATGGTAAACAGAATGGTAGTGGAATGGTAAACAGAATGGTAGTGGAATGGTGATGGAATGGTGATGGAATGGTGATGGAATGGTGATGGAATGGTAGTGGAATGGTAAACAGAATGGTAGTGGAATGGTAAACAGAATGGTGATGGAATGGTGATGGAATAGTAAACAGAATGGTAGTGGAATGGTAAACAGAATGGTGATGGAATGGTGATGGAATAGTAAACAGAATGGTAGTGGAATGGTGATGGAATGTTGATGGAATGGTGATGGAATGGTAGTGGAATGGTAAACAGAATGGTAGTGGAATGGTGATGGAATGGTAGTGGAATGGTGATGGAATGGTGAAGGAATGGTAGTGGAATGGTGATGGAATGGTGATGGAATGGTAGTGGAATGGTAAACAGAATGGTAGTGGTATGGTGATGGAATGGTGATGGAATGGTGATGGAATAGTAAACAGAAAGGTAGTGGAATGGTAGTGGAATGGTAGTGGAATGTTGATGGAATGGTGATGGAATGGTGATGGAATAGTAAACAGAAAGGTAGTGGAATGGTAGTGGAATGGTAGTGGAATGTTGATGGAATGGTGATGGAATGGTGATGGAATGGTGATGAATAGTGATGGAATGGTGATGGAATGGTAATGGAATGGTGATGGAATGGTAGTGGAATGGTAAACAGAATGGTAGTGGTATGGTGATGGAATGGTAGTGGAATGGTAGTGGAAAGGTAGTGGAATGGTAATAGTAGGTCACATACACATATTTAGCAGATGCTATATATGTAGCGAAATGCTTGTGAAATGCTTCTCTTTAACTGCTAGATGGAGACTGACAGTATTGTAGAGATGTTCCTCTCTGTAACTGCTAGATGGAGACTGACAGTATTGTAGAGATGTTCATCTCTGTAACTGCTAGATGGAGACTGACAGTATTGTAGAGACAGAGATGTTCCTCTCTGTAACTGCTAGATGGAGACTGACAGTATTGTGTGACCTGCAGAGTCGAAAGGATGGGCAGATGTCCGGCCCCCAAGCAACCTTTCAGGTCACAGGTCACACACGGAGGGTTTGAGAGGCAGGTTTATGGTTCCCCCTAGACTCTCAGGAGTTAACACACACAGGTCAGGGAGGGTTTGAGAGGCAGGTGTATGATTCCCCCTAGACTCTCAGGAGTTAGGATACACATCATAAAATATACTGAGACAAATTACAGACAGTAGCCTACATGTAGCAAAACAGAAGTCAATTTATTGAACATGAAATGCTCCAATCCAGTACTCAACTGATAAACCATGTGATTCTTTGTTTAGCGGGGATCTTCTGTGTATAATGTGACGCAGGAGGGCAGATAAGCATCTAACGATGCATTTCCCTGCTCTATGCCTGGACTGAGGCAGGAGGTACATTACAACTGTTTTCAGGTGCAACCTGAATAACCATGGTTTTCCCTGCTCTATGCCTGGACTGAGGCAGGAGGTACATTACAACTGTTTTCAGGTGCAACCTGAATAACCATGGTTTTCCCTGCTCTATGCCTGGGCTGAGGCAGGAGGTACATTACAACTGTTTTCAGGTGCAACGTGAATAACCATGGTTTTCCCTGCTCTATGCCTGGACTGAGACAGGAGGTACATTACAACTGTTTTCAGGTGCAACCTGAATAACCATGGTTTTGGGAAAGAGATTTAACGATGCTCCTAGGAAGGTTAACTTTGCCTTAATATGCGGTTGGGAAACTGGTCCCAGATCAGTTCACAGAACATTATATTATTTGTTAAATGTGTTTATGTGACCTTCATTTAACTGGTCCCAGATCAGTTCACCGGACATTATATTATTTATTAAATGTGTTTATGTGACCTTCATTTAACTGGTCCCAGATCAGTTCACAGAACATTATATTATTTATTAAATGTGTTTATGTGACCTTCATTTAACTGGGTCAGTTAAAAACAAATTCTTCTTTACAATGACGTCCGACACCGACCAAACCTGGACGACACTGGGCCAAACCTGGACGACGCTGGGTCAAACCTGGACGACACTTGGCCAAACCTGGACGACACTGGGCCAAACCTGGATGACACTGGGCCAAACCTGGATGACACTGGGCCAAACCTGGACGACACTGGGCCAAACCTGGACGACACTGGGCCAAACCTGGACAACGCTGGGCCAAACCTGGACGACGCTGGGCCAAACCTGGACGACGCTGGGCCAAACCTGGACGACGCTGGGCCAAACCTGGACGACGCTGGGCCAAACCTGGACGACGCTGGGCCAAACCTGGACGACGCTGGGCCAAACCTGGACGACGCTGGGCCAAACCTGGACGACGCTGGGCCAAACCTGGACGACGCTGGGCCAAACCTGGACGACGCTGGGCCAAACCTGGACGACGCTGGGCCAAACCTGGACGACGCTGGGCCAAACCTGGGACGACGCTGGGCCAAACCTGGACGACACTGGGCCAAACCTGGACGACACTGGGCCAAACCTGGACGACACTGGGCCAAACCTGGACGACACTGGGCCAAACCTGGACGACACTGGGCCAAACCTGGACGACACTGGGCCAAACCTGGACGACACTGGGCCAAACCTGGACGACACTGGGCCAAACCAGAGAGCAGAAAGAAGAGAGAGGGCAGAGAGAGCAGAGAACAGAGATAGATCAGAGGAAGAGAGACAGAGCAGAGAGAGAGCAGAGAGGGAGAGAGAGAGAGCAGAGAAACCAGGGAGCAGAGAGAGCAGAGAGTTGCTATAGTATCACAACAAATTGTTTAATTCAATTCCACATATTTAATTGTTTCATATTTGTTTTGTCAACCTGACATCACCCAAACTGTTTTCACAATTAACAGCCTTTTCTTGTTTCAAGTATGTTTTATTATGAAAAGTACAATATATCCTTGTTTACTTGTACAACTATGGAGCGTATGTCCATATATAACTATACAATTTATTTTTCAACATAAAAGACAACAAATGATCACATTGGTATTTTAACTGTGTTGATGGAAGAGGTCCTGGGTCAAGGTCACAATTATAGGAAGACGCACATGTGTGTGTGTCCAGAGTGTGTGTGTGTGTGTTTGTTTGTTTGTCTAGTGTGTGTGTGTGTGTCCACTGTTTGTCTGTGTGTTTGTGTGTGTGTGTGTGTGTGTTTGTTTGTCCAGTGTGTGTGTGTTTGTCCAGTGTGTGTGTGTGTGTGTGTGTGTGTTTGTGGGATTGTCCAGTTTGTGTGCGTGTGTCCAGTGTGTGTGTGTGTGTTTGTCTAGTGTATGTGTGTGTATCCAGCGTGTGTGTCCAGTGTGTGTGTCCAGTGTGTGTGTGTGTGTGTGTGTGTATCCAGTGTGTGTGTCCAGTATGTGTGTATGTATCCAGTGTGTGTGAGTCCAGTGTGTGTGTGTGTGTGTGTTTGTCCAGTGCGTGTGAGTCCAGTGTGTGTGTGTGTGTGTATCCAGTGTGTGTTTGTCCAGTATGTGTGTGTGTGTTTGTCCAGTGTGTGTGTGTGAGACCAGTGTGTGTGTGTGTCCACTGTGTGTGCAGTGTGTGTGTTTGTCCAGTGTGTGTGTGTGAGTCACTGACAGAGGGACACTGATTTGCAACCCCAAAGATGAAATCCTGGATAGAGGGGTTCAGTGACTGTGAGGTGAATGTGTACAGGTGGTGTGGTCAGTGTGTCAGAGGAGGCTCTATAGAAGGACAGAGTTCCAGCTGGCCAGTCCAGATACACTCCTACTCTGTGGGGGCTGGAGGGGCGGATGTCTATGGTAGTGGGATCATTATTGTGACAGGCAATGTAACGGTTGTTAGAGCAGATCAGACTCCAGGACTTTCCAGGTCATTGCATCCAAGACCACAATCCTCAACCTCTCCTCTCCTGCTGATTCCTTTATATGTCACTCCTATATCAGCCCCTCCCTCTCTAGAAGGGTACCTCTCCTCCGTGAGTTCAGGGTATTTGAGATGGGAGTATCTAGAAGGGTACCTCTCCTCCGTGAGTTCAGGGTATTTGAGATGGGAGTATCAGAAGGGTACCTCTCCTCCGTGAGTTCAGGGTATTTGAGATGGGAGTATCTAGAAGGGTACCTCTCCTCCGTGAGTTCAGGGTATTTGAGATGGGAGTATCTAGAAGGGTACCTCTCCTCTGTGAGTTCAGGGTATTTGAGATGGGAGTATCTAGAAGGGAACCTCTCCTCCGTGAGTTCAGGGTATTTGAGATGGGAGTATCTAGAAGGGAACCTCTCCTCCGTGAGTTCAGGGTATTTGAGATGGGAGTATCTAGAAGGGTACCTCTCCTCCGTGAGTTCAGGGTATTTGAGATGGGAGTATCTAGAAGGGTACCTCTCCTCTGTGAGTTCAGGGTATTTGAGATGGGAGTATCAGAAGGGAACCTCTCCTCCGTGAGTTCAGGGTATTTGAGATGGGAGTATGTAGAAGGGTACCTCTCCTCTGTGAGTTCAGGGTATTTGAGATGGGAGTATCTAGAAGGGTACCTCTCCTCCGTGAGTTCAGGGTATTTGAGATGGGAGTATCTAGAAGGGAACCTCTCCTCCGTGAGTTCAGGGTATTTGAGATGGGAGTATCTAGAAGGGAACCTCTCCTCCGTGAGTTCAGGGTATTTGAGATGGGAGTATCTAGAAGGGAACCTCTCCTCCGTGAGTTCAGTGTGGGTATTTGAGATGGGAGTATCTAGAAGGGTACCTCTCCTCTGTGAGTTCAGGGTATTTGAGATGGGAGTATCTAGAAGGGTACCTCTCCTCTGTGAGTTCAGGGTATTTGAGATGGGAGTATCTAGAAGGGATCTCTCCTCCGTGAGTTCAGGGTATTTGAGATGGGAGTCCATGTGATCTGGATCTTTCAAGTAAAAAGGCACTTTGTAACCTTTCTGTGGTTTGTCATGTCGACTAGGGGATCTTTGCTATAAAATATCTCAGTTGCTATTTTATTGTATTCATTTCTACTTCTATATTATATTATTTATACACTGAACTGATCTGAGGATCAAAGAGATAGTCCAGGTGAAGCTCATATTATTAAAATATGTAGTTTAAGTTTAAGTAATCTGACTGGTGTAAACTCTCAGCATTTGGTTTGTGTCCTGTGTGTGTCCAGTGTGTTTGTGTCCAGTGTGTTTGTGTCCAGTGGGTGTTTGTGTGTGTGTTTGTCTAGTGTGTGTATGTTTGTCCAGTGTGTGTTTGTGTTTGTCCAGTGTCTGTGTGTTTGTCCAGCAGTGTGTGTGTATGTGTGTGTGTGTGTGTGTGTGTGAGTCCAGTGTGTGTGTGAGTCCAGTGTGTGTGTGTGTGTTTGCCCAGTGTGCGTGTGTGTTTGTCCAGTGTGTGTGTGAGTCCTGTGTGTGTGTGTGTGTGTGTGTGTGTGTGTGTGTGTGTGTGTGTGTGTGTGTGAGTCCAGTGTGAGTGTGTGTGTGTGTGTCCAGCAGGTGTGTGTGTGTGTGTTTGTCTAGTGTGTGTGTGTTTGTCCAGTGTGTGTGTGTGTTTGTCCAGTGTCTGTGTGTTTGTCCAGTGTGTGTGTGTGTGTGTGTGTGTGTGTGTGAGTCCAGTGTGTGTGTGAGTCCAGTGTGTGTGTGTGTTTGCCCAGTGTGTGTGTGTGTTTGTGTGTGTGTGTGTGTGTGTGTGTGTGAGTCCAGTGTGTGTGTGTGTGTGTGTGTCCAGCAGGTGTGTGTGTGTGTGTTTGTCTCCAGTGTGTGTGTGTTTGTCCAGTGTGTGTGTGTGTTTGTCCAGTGTCTGTGTGTTTGTCCAGTGTGTGTGTGTGTGTCCAGTGTGTGTGTGTGTGTGTGTGTATGTCCAGTGTGTGTGTGTATCACTGACAGAGGGACACTGATTCACCATCCCACCAAACCCAAAACCCTGGATAGAGGGGCTCAGTGAATGTGGAGGTGAATGTGATCAGGTGGGTCAGTGTGTCAGAGGAGGCTCTATAGAAGGACAGAGTGCCGGCTGGCCAGTCCAGATACACTCCTACTCTGTGGGAGCTGGAGGAGGGGACGTCTATGATAGTGGGATTATTATTGTGCCAGGCATGTAACGGTTGTCAGAGCAGATCAGACTCCAGGACTTGTCATTGTTTCCAAGACAACAGTCATAACCCCCCCTTCCTCTCCTGCTGATTCCTTTATATGTCACTCCTATAACAGCCCCCATTCTCCCACTCCACTCTACCTCCCAGTAACAGCGCCCAGTCAGACCCTCTCTACACAGCACCTGTTCCCAGTCCTCAAATCTCTCTGGGTGATCAGGATACGGCTGCTTCTCTCTCCTACATGTCACCTTTCTGTTCTCCTCAGACAGAGAGAGGAGTCTGTTTACTGTGTTTGGGTCCAGTGTGAGATCACAGACATCTGATGGATGAAACCAGACACAATATTAGAAATCATCATCATTCACATTAGAATGTTAACTCACTTTTCACTAATTCATTTAATGTAGATGTTTCTAGGTATCAAAAGGAGAAGTTAAGGTAACTTGAGACTTGTTGAATGATCATATGTTATATGTATGGTGATATAAAACACACTTATTCCCATTAATTACACACACACACACACACACACACACACACACACACACACACACACACACACACACACACACACACACACACACACACACACACACACACACACAATTGTCAAAGCAACTCTTTGTAAATGTTGGTGTCCCTGATTTCTGCTTCTGTAGAACTACAGCTGATATTTAATATGACCAAGTCAGTAATGATGGTGGTCTTTGACTTTGACTTAACTTGAATTAAGATTTATTCTTAGTCATATTCTTCACAGCAGTCAACACTCACATTTTCTAATCCCATGTTTCATTCTGTTCTCTCCACCATGTTCCACACTGTAGCGGTAAGCAGAAGAACAGACAGTCATTGAGGGATACACCTGAACTCACACACACACACACACGCACACACACACACACACACACACACACACACACACACACTGGACACACACACACTGGACACACACAAACTGGACACACACACACTGGACACACTGGACACACACACTGGACACACTGGACACACACACACTGGACACACACTGGACACACACACTGGACACACACTGGACACACACACACACACACACACGTATATAGCTATAGCTATATCTAGCGAATGTTTGTCTGTGTGTGTGTGTGTGTGTGTGTACTATGTGTGTGTGTGTGTGTGTGTGAGTGTGTGTGTGAGTGTGTGAGTCCAGCGTGTGTGTGAGTCCAGCGTGTGTCTGTGTGTGTGTGTCCAGTGTGTGTCTGTGTGTGTCCAGTGTGTGTGTGTGTGTGTCCAGTGTATGTCCAGTGCTTGTATGTGTATGTGTGTGTGGTGTGTGTGTGTGTGTGTGTTTGTAAGTCCTGTGTGTGTGTGTGTGTGTTTGTGTGTGTTTGTGTGTGTGTGTGTCCAGTGTGTGTATCCAGTGTGTGTGTGTTCAGTATGTGTGTGTGTGTGTCCAGTGTGTGTCTGTGTGTGTGTGTCTGTGTGAGTCCAGTGTGTGTCTGTGTGTGTGTGTCCAGTGTGTGTGTGTGTCCAGTGCGTGTCCAGTGCTTGTATTTGTATGTGTGTGTGTGTTTGTGTGTGTGTGTCCAGTGTGTGTATCCAGTGTGTGTGTGTCCAGAGTGTGTGTACGTGAGTCCAGTGTGTGTATGTGTGTGTCCAGTGTGTGTGTCCAGTGTGTGTGTGTCCAGAGTGTGTGTGTCCAGAATGTGTGTGTCATTGACAGATTTACACAGATTGGACACTGATCTCACACACACACTGAACTCACATACACAAACACTCACACTCTCACACACACTGAACTCACACACACTGAACACACACACACACACACAGTCACATATAACTTTGTCCAAGTGGTGGTCAGAATGTTTGTCTTAACCAGCCTGATAAGTCAAACATGTCTGATATGAACGTTGACATAAACCCTCTACATACTTGAGTTTCTCCAGTCTGCAGTGTGGATCCTCCAGTCCAGCAGAGAGCAGTCTGACTCCTGAGTCTCCTGGGTGATTGTAGCTCAGGTCCAGCTCTCTCAGGTGTGAGGGGTTTGACTTCAGAGCTGAGACAGAGAAGCACAGCCTTCCTCTGTGACTCGACAGCCTGACAGCCTGCAAAGAGTCAAATCATATTAAAATCATACTGGTATTCTTTGGTGATGAAAATAGTGGCAGTATATTTTTCTCCATATTCATGTCACACCCTGATCTGTTTCACCTGTCTTGTGATTGTCTCCACCTCTCCAGGTGTCGCTTATTTCCCTGGTGTATATATCCCTGGTGTATATATCCCTGGTGTATATATCCCTGGTGTATGTATCCCTGTGTTTCCCCGGTGTATATAACCCTGGTGTATATATCCCTGTGTTTCCCTGGTGTATATATCCCTGGTGTATATATCACTGGTGTATATATCCCTGTGTTTCCCTGGTGTATATATCCCTGGTGTATATATCCCTGTGTTTCCCTGGTGTATATATCCCTGGTGTATATATCCCTGTGTTTCCCTGGTGTATATATCCCTGTGTTTCCCTGGTGTATATATCCCTGGTGTATATATCCCTGTGTTTCCCTGGTGTATATATCCCTGTGTTTCCTGGTGTATATATCCCTGTGTTTCCTGGTGTATATATCCCTGGTGTATATATCCCTGGTATATATATCCCTGTGTTACCCTGGTGTATATATCCCTGGTGTATATATCCCTGTGTTTCCCTGGTGTATATATCCCTGGTGTATATATCCCTGGTGTATATATCCCTGTGTTTCCCTGGTGTATATATCCCTGTGTTTCCCTGGTGTATATATATCCCTGGTGTATTTATCCCTGTGTTTCCCTGGTGTATATATTCCTGTGTTTCCCTGGTGTATATATCCCTGTGTTTCCCTGGTGTATAGATCCCTGGTGTATATATGCCTGGTGTATATATCCCTGTGTTTCCCTGGTGTATATATCCCTGTGTTTCCCTGGTGTATATATCCCTGTGTTTCCCTGGTGTATATATATCCCTGTGTTTCCCTGGTGTATATATCCCTGTGTTTCCCTGGTGTATATATCCCCGTGTATCCCTGGTGTATGTATCCCTGTGTATCCCTGGTGTAGATATCCCTGTGTTTCCCTGGTTTATTTATCCCTGGTGTATATATCCCTGTGTTTCCCTGATGTATATATACCTGGTGTATATATCCCTGTGTTTCCCTGGTGTATTTATCCCTGTGTTTCCCTGGTGTATATATACCTGTGTTTCCCTGGTGTAGATATCCCTGTGTTTCCCTGGTGTATTTATTCCTGGTGTATATATTCCTGTGTTTCCCTGGTGTATATATCCCTGTGCATCCCGGGTGTATAAATCCCTGTGTTTCCCTGGTGTATTTATCCCTGGTGTATATATCCCTGTGTTTCCCTGGTGTATATATCCCTGGTGTATATATCCCTGTGTTTCCCTGGTGTATTTATCCCTGTGTATCCCAGGTGTATAAATCCCTGTGTTTCCCTGGTGTATTTATCCCTGGTGTATATATCCCTGTGTTTCCCTGGTGTATATATCCCTGTGTTTCCCTGGTGTACATATCCCTGTGTTTCCCTGGTGTATATATCCCTGTGTTTCCCTGGTGTATATATCCCTGTGTTTCTCTGGTGTATATATCCCTGTGTTTCCCTGGTGTATATATCCCTGGTGTATATATCCCTGGTGTATATATCCCTGTGTGTCCCTGGTGTATTTATCCCTGTGTTTCCCTGGTGTATATATCCCTGGTGTATATATCCCTGTGTTCCCTGGTGTATATATATATATATATATCCCTGTGTTTCCCTGGTGTATATATCCCTGGTGTATATATCCCTGGTGTATATATCCTTGGTGTATATATCCCTGTGTTTCCCTGGTGTATATATCCCTGTGTTTCCCTGGTGTATATATCCCTGTGTTTCCCTGGTGTATATATCCCTGTGTTTCCCTGGTGTATATATCCCTGGTGTATATATCCCTGGTGTATATATCCCTGGTGTATTTATCCCTGTGTTTCCCTGGTGTAGATATCCCTGTGTTTCCCTGGTGTATTTATCCCTGGTGTATATATCCCTGTGTTTCCCTGGTGTATATATCCCTGTGTATCCCTGGTGTATAAATCCCTGTGTTTCCCTGGTGTATTTATCCCTGGTGTATATATCCCTGTGTTTCCCTGGTGTATATATCCCTGTGTTTCCCTGGTGTACATATCCCTGTGTTTCCTTGGAGTATATATCCCTGTGTGTCCCTGGTGTATATATCCCTGTGTTTCTCTGGTGTATATATCCCTGTGTTTCCCTGGTGTATATATCCCTGGTGTATATATCCTTGGTGTATATATCCCTGTGTTTCCCTGGTGTATTTATCCCTGTGTTTCCCTGGTGTATATATCCCTGGTGTATATATCCCTGTGTTCCCTGGTGTATATATATATATCCCTGTGTTTCCCTGGTGTATATATCCCTGGTGCATATATCCTTGGTGTATATATCCCTGTGTTTCCCTGGTGTATATATCCATGTGTTTCCCTGGTGTATATATCCCTGGTGTAGATATCCCTGTGTTTCCCTGGTGTAGATATCCCTGTGTTTCCCTGGTGTATATATCCCTGTGTTTCCCTGGTGTATATATCCCTGTGTTTCCCTGGTGTATATATCCCTGGTGTATATATCCCTGGTGTATATATCCTGTGTTTCCCTGGTGTATATATCCCTGTGTTTCCTGGTGTATATATATCCCTGGTGTATATATCCCTGTGTTTCCCTGGTGTATATATCCCTGGTGTATATATCCCTTGTGTATATATCCCTGTGTTTCCCTGGTGTATTTATCCCTGGTGTATATATCCCTGGTGTATATATATCCCTGGGTTTCCTTGGTGAATTTATCCCTGTGTTTCCCTGGTGTATATATCCCTGTGTTTCCCTGGTGTATATATCCCTGGTGTATATATCCCTGTGTTCCCTGGTGTATATATCCCTGGTGTAAATATCCCTGTTTCCCTGGTGTATATATCCCTGGTGTATATATCCCTGGTGTATATATCCCTGGTGTATATATCCCTGTGTTTCCCTGGTGTATTTATCCCTGTGTTTCCCTGGTGTATATATCCCTGGTGTATATATCCCTGGTGTATTTATCCCCATGTTTCCCTGGTGTATATACACCTGTGTTTCCCTGGTGTATTTATCTCTGTGTTTCCCTGGTGTATTTATCCCTGTGTTTCCCTGGTGTATTTATCCCTGTGTTTCCTGGTGTATATATCCCTGGTGTATATATCCCTGTGTTTCCCTGGTGTATTTATCCCTGGTGTATATATCCCTGTGTTTCCCTGGTGTATATATCCCTGGTGTATATATTCCTGTGTTTCCCTGGTGTATATATCCCTGGTGTATATATCCCTGTGTTTCCCTGGTGTATTTATCCCTGTGTTTCCCTGGTGTATATATCTCTGGTGTATATATCCTGTGTTTCCCTGGTGTATTTAACCCTGTGTATCCCAGGTGTATATATCCCTGTGTTTGCCAGGTGTATATATCCCTGGTCTATATATTCCTGTGTTTCCCTGGTGTATATATCCCTGGTGTATATATCCCTGTGTTTCCCTGGTGTATTTATCCCTGTGTATCCCAGGTGTATAAATCCCTGTGTTTCCCTGGTGTATATATATCTGGTGTATATATATCCCTGTGTTTCCCTGGTGTATATATCCCTGTGTTTCCCTGGTGTATATATCCTGTGTTTCCCTGGTGTATATATCCCTGTGTTTCCCAGGTGTATGTATCCCTGTGTATCCCTGGTGTATATATCCCTGTGTTTCCCTGGTGTATATATCCATGGTGTATATATCCCTGTGTTTCCCTGGTGTATTTATCCCTGTGTTTCCCTGGTGTATATATCCCTGTGTTTCCCTGGTGTAGATATCCCTGTGTTTCCCTGGTGTATTTATCCCTGGTGTATATATCCCTGTGTTTCCCTGGTGTATATATCCCTGTGTATCCCTGGTGTATAAATCCCTGTGTTTCCCTGGTGTATTTATCCCTGGTGTATATATCCCTGTGTTTCCCTGGTGTATATATCCCTGTGTTTCCCTGGTGTATATATCCCTGTGTTTCCCTGGTGTATATATCCTGTGTATCCCGGGTGTATAAATCCCTGTGTTTCCCTGGTGTATTTATCCCTGGTGTATATATCCCTGTGTTTCCCTGGTGTATATATCCCTGTGTTTCCCTGGTGTACATATCCCTGTGTTTCCCTGGTGTATATATCCCTGTGTTTCCCTGGTGTATATATCCCTGTGTTTCTCTGGTGTATATATCCCTGTGTTTCCCTGGTGTATATATCCCTGGTGTATATATCCCTGGTGTATATATCCCTGTGTGTCCCTGGTGTATTTATCCCTGTGTTTCCCTGGTGTATATATCCCTGGTGTATATATCCCTGTGTTCCCTGGTGTATATATATATATATATATATCCCTGTGTTTCCCTGGTGTATATATCCCTGGTGTATATATCCCTGGTGTATATATCCTTGGTGTATATATCCCTGTGTTTCCCTGGTGTATATATCCCTGTGTTTCCCTGGTGTATATATCCCTGTGTTTCCCTGGTGTATATATCCCTGTGTTTCCCAGGTGTATGTATCCCTGTGTATCCCTGGTGTATATATCCCTGTGTTTCCTGGTGTATATATCCCTGGTGTATATATCCCTGGTGTATATATCCCTGGTGTATATATCCCTGGTGTATTTATCCCTGTGTTTCCCTGGTGTAGATATCCCTGTGTTTCCTGGTGTATTTATCCCTGGTGTATATATCCCTGTGTTTCCCTGGTGTATATATCCCTGTGTATCCCTGGTGTATAAATCCCTGTATTTCCCTGGTGGATTTATCCCTGGTGTATATATCCCTGTGTTTCCCTGGTGTATATATCCCTGGTGTATATATATCCCTGGGTTTCCTTGGTGAATTTATCCCTGTGTTTCCCTGGTGTATATATCCCTGTGTTTCCCTGGTGTATATATCCCTGGTGGATATATCCCTGTGTTCCCTGGTGTATATATCCCTGGTGTAAATATCCCTGTTTCCCTGGTGTATATATCCCTGGTGTATATATCCCTGGTGTATATATCCCTGGTGTATATATCCCTGTGTTTCCCTGGTGTATTTATCCCTGTGTTTCCCTGGTGTATATATCCCTGGTGTATATATCCCTGGTGTATTTATCCCCATGTTTCCCTGGTGTATATACCCCTGTGTTTCCCTGGTGTATTTATCTCTGTGTTTCCCTGGTGTATTTATCCCTGTGTTTCCCTGGTGTATTTATCCCTGTGTTTCCCTGGTGTATATATCCCTGGTGTATATATCCCTGTGTTTCCCTGGTGTACATATCTCTGGTGTATATGTCCCTGGTGTATTTATCCCCATGTTTCCCTGGTGTATATATCCCTGGTGTATATATCCCTGTGTTTCCCTGGTGTATTTATCCCTGTGTTTCCCTGGTGTATTTATCCCTGTGTATCCCTTTTGTATATATCCCTGTGTTTCCCTGGTGTATATATCCCTGGTGTATATATCCCTGGTGTATATATCCCTGTGTTTCCCTGGTGTATATATCCTGGTGTATATATCCCTGTGTTTCCCTGGTGTATATATCCCTGGTGTATATATCCCTGTGTTT
This sequence comes from Oncorhynchus tshawytscha, assembly GCF_018296145.1. NCBI lineage: Eukaryota > Metazoa > Chordata > Actinopteri > Salmoniformes > Salmonidae > Oncorhynchus > Oncorhynchus tshawytscha. The sequence continues at coordinate 45,995 of NW_024608982.1, forward strand.
CCCTGGTGTATTTATCCCTGGTGTATTTATCCCCATGTTTCCCTGGTGTATATACCCCTGTGTGTCCCTGATGTATTTATCCCTGTGTTTCCCTGGTGTATTTATCCCTGTGTTTCCCTGTTGTATTTATCCGTGGTGTATATATCCCTGTGTTTCCCTGGTGTATTTATCCCTGGTGTATATATCCCTGTGTTTCCTGGTGTATTTATCCCTGTGTTTCTCTGTACCAGTTTGTCTTGTATGTTTATCAAGTCAACCAGCGATTTTCTCTACTCTACTTGGAGTATATATCCCTGTGTGTCCCTGGTGTATATATCCCTGTGTTTCTCTGGTGTATATATCCCTGTGTTTCCCTGGTGTATATATCCCTGGTGTATATATCCCTGTGTTCCCTGGTGTATATATATATATCCCTGTGTTTCCCTGGTGTATATATCCCTGGTGTATATATCCTTGGTGTATATATCCCTGTGTTTCCCTGGTGTATATATCCATGTGTTTCCCTGGTGTATATATCCCTGGTGTAGATATCCCTGTGTTTCCCTGGTGTATATATCCCTGTGTTTCCCTGGTGTATATATCCCTGGTGTATATATCCCTGTGTGTCCCTGGTGTATATATCCCTGTGTTTCTCTGGTGTATATATCCCTGTGTTTCCCTGGTGTATATATCCCTGGTGTATATATCCCTGTGTTCCCTGGTGTATATATATATATCCCTGTGTTTCCTGGTGTATATATCCCTGGTGTATATATCCTTGGTGTATATATCCCTGTGTTTCCCTGGTGTATATATGCATGTGTTTCCCTGGTGTATATATCCCTGGTGTAGATATCCCTGTGTTTCCCTGGTGTATATATCCCTGTGTTTCCCTGGTGTATATATCCCTGGTGTATATATCCCTGGTGTATATATCCCTGGTGTATATATCCTGTGTTTCCTGGTGTATATATCCCTGTGTTTCCCTGGTGTATATATATCCCTGGTGTATATATCCCTGTGTTTCCCTGGTGTATATATCCCTGGTGTATATATCCCTTGTGTATATATCCCTGTGTTTCCTGGTGTATTTATCCCTGGTGTATATATCCCTGGTGTATATATATCCCTGGGTTTCCTTGGTGAATTTATCCCTGTGTTTCCCTGGTGTATATATCCCTGTGTTTCCCTGGTGTATATATCCCTGGTGTATATATCCCTGGTGTATTTATCCCCATGTTTCCCTGGTGTATATACCCCTGTGTTTCCCTGGTGTATTTATCTCTGTGTTTCCCTGGTGTATTTATCCCTGTGTTTCCCTGGTGTATATATCCCTGGTGTATATATCCCTGTGTTCCCTGGTGTATATATCCCTGGTGTAAATATCCTTGTTTCCTGGTGTATATATCCCTGGTGTATATATCCCTGGTGTATATATCCCTGGTGTATATATCCCTGTGTTTCCCTGGTGTATATATCCCTGGTGTATATATCCCTGGTGTATTTATCCCCATGTTTCCCTGGTGTATATACCCCTGTGTTTCCCTGGTGTATTTATCTCTGTGTTTCCCTGGTGTATTTATCCCTGTGTTTCCCTGGTGTATATATCCCTGGTGTATATATCCCTGTGTTTCCCTGGTGTATTTATCCCTGGTGTATATATCCCTGTGTTTCCCTGGTGTATATATCCCTGGTGTATATATGCCTGTGTTTCCTGGTGTATATATCCCTGGTGTATATATCCCTGTGTTTCCCTGGTGTATATATCCCTGTGTTTCCCTGGTGTATATATCCCTGGTGTATATATGCCTGTGTTTCCCTGGTGTATATATCCCTGGTGTATATATCCTGTGTTTCCCTGGTGTATATATCCCTGTGTTTCCCTGGTGTATATATATCCCTGGTGTATATATCCCTGTGTTTCCCTGGTGTATATATCCCTGGTGTATATATCCCTTGTGTATATATCCCTGTGTTTCCCTGGTGTATTTATCCCTGGTGTATATATCCCTGGTGTATATATATCCCTGGGTTTCCTTGGTGAATTTATCCCTGTGTTTCCCTGGTGTATATATCCCTGTGTTTCCCTGGTGTATATATCCCTGGTGTATATATCCCTGTGTTCCCTGGTGTATATATCCCTGGTGTAAATATCCCTGTTTCCCTGGTGTATATATCCCTGGTGTATATATCCCTGGTGTATATATCCCTGGTGTATATATCCCTGTGTTTCCCTGGTGTATTTATCCCTGTGTTTCCCTGGTGTATATATCCCTGGTGTATATATCCCTGGTGTATTTATCCCCATGTTTCCCTGGTGTATATACCCCTGTGTTTCCCTGGTGTATTTATCTCTGTGTTTCCCTGGTGTATTTATCCCTGTGTTTCCCTGGTGTATATATCCCTGGTGTATATATCCCTGTGTTTCCCTGGTGTATTTATCCCTGGTGTATATATCCCTGTGTTTCCCTGGTGTATATATCCCTGGTGTATATATGCCTGTGTTTCCCTGGTGTATATATCCCTGGTGTATATATCCCTGTGTTTCCCTGGTGTATATATCCCTGTGTTTCCTGGTGTATATATCCCTGGTGTATATATGCCTGTGTTTCCCTGGTGTATATATCCCTGGTGTATATATCCTGTGTTTCCCTGGTGTATATATCCCTGTGTTTCCCTGGTGTATATATATCCCTGGTGTATATATCCCTGTGTTTCCCTGGTGTATATATCCCTGGTGTATATATCCCTTGTGTATATATCCCTGTGTTTCCCTGGTGTATTTATCCCTGGTGTATATATCCCTGGTGTATATATATCCCTGGGTTTCCTTGGTGAATTTATCCCTGTGTTTCCCTGGTGTATATATCCCTGTGTTTCCCTGGTGTATATATCCCTGGTGTATATATCCCTGTGTTCCCTGGTGTATATATCCCTGGTGTAAATATCCCTGTTTCCCTGGTGTATATATCCCTGGTGTATATATCCCTGGTGTATATATCCCTGGTGTATATATCCCTGTGTTTCCCTGGTGTATTTATCCCTGTGTTTCCCTGGTGTATATATCCCTGGTGTATATATCCCTGGTGTATTTATCCCCATGTTTCCCTGGTGTATATACCCCTGTGTTTCCCTGGTGTATTTATCTCTGTGTTTCCCTGGTGTATTTATCCCTGTGTTTCCCTGGTGTATATATCCCTGTGTTTCCTGGTGTATTTATCCCTGGTGTATATATCCCTGTGTTTCCCTGGTGTATATATCCCTGGTGTATATATTCCTGTGTTTCCCTGGTGTATATATCCCTGGTGTATATATCCCTGTGTTTCCCTGGTGTATATATCCCTGGTGTATATATCCCTGTGTTTCCCTGGTGTATATATCCCTGTGTTTCCCTGGTGTACATATCCCTGTGTTTCCTTGGAGTATATATCCCTGTGTGTCCCTGGTGTATATATCCCTGTGTTTCTCTGGTGTATATATCCCTGTGTTTCCCTGGTGTATATATCCCTGGTGTATATATCCTTGGTGTATATATCCCTGTGTTTCCCTGGTGTATTTATCCCTGTGTTTCCCTGGTGTATATATCCCTGGTGTATATATCCCTGTGTTCCCTGGTGTATATATATATATCCCTGTGTTTCCCTGGTGTATATATCCCTGGTGCATATATCCTTGGTGTATATATCCCTGTGTTTCCCTGGTGTATATATCCATGTGTTTCCCTGGTGTATATATCCCTGGTGTAGATATCCCTGTGTTTCCCTGGTGTAGATATCCCTGTGTTTCCCTGGTGTATATATCCCTGTGTTTCCCTGGTGTATATATCCCTGTGTTTCCCTGGTGTATATATCCCTGGTGTATATATCCCTGGTGTATATATCCCTGGTGTATATATCCCTGTGTTTCCCTGGTGTATATATCCCTGGTGTATATATCCCTTGTGTATATATCCCTGTGTTTCCTGGTGTATTTATCCCTGGTGTATATATCCCTGGTGTATATATATCCCTGGGTTTCCTTGGTGAATTTATCCCTGTGTTTCCCTGGTGTATATATCCCTGTGTTTCCCTGGTGTATATATCCCTGGTGTATATATCCCTGTGTTCCCTGGTGTATATATCCCTGGTGTAAATATCCCTGTTTCCCTGGTGTATATATCCCTGGTGTATATATCCCTGGTGTATATATCCCTGGTGTATATATCCCTGTGTTTCCCTGGTGTATTTATCCCTGTGTTTCCCTGGTGTATATATCCCTGGTGTATATATCCCTGGTGTATTTATCCCCATGTTTCCCTGGTGTATATACCCTGTGTTTCCCTGGTGTATTTATCTCTGTGTTTCCCTGGTGTATTTATCCCTGTGTTTCCCTGGTGTATTTATCCCTGTGTTTCCCTGGTGTATATATCCCTGGTGTATATATCCCTGTGTTTCCTGGTGTATTTATCCCTGGTGTATATATCCCTGTGTTTCCCTGGTGTATATATCCCTGGTGTATATATTCCTGTGTTTCCCTGGTGTATATATCCCTGCTGTATATATCCCTGTGTTTCCCTGGTGTATTTATCCCTGTGTTTCCCTGGTGTATATATCTCTGGTGTATATGTCCCTGGTGTATTTATCCCCATGTTTCCCTGGTGTATATATCCCTGGTGTATATATCCCTGTGTTTCCCTGGTGTATATATCTCTGGTGTATATGTCCTGGGGTATTTATCCCCATGTTTCCCTGGTGTATATATCCCTGGTGTATATATCCCTGTGTTTCCCTGGTGTATTTATCCCTGTGTTTCCCTGGTGTATATATCCCTGGTGTATATATCCCTGTGTTCCCTGGTGTATATATCCCTGGTGTAAATATCCCTGTTTCCTGGTGTATATATCCTGGTGTATATATCCCTGGTGTATATATCCCTGGTGTATATATCCCTGTGTTTCCCTGGTGTATTTATCCCTGTGTTTCCCTGGTGTATATATCCCTGGTGTATATATCCCTGGTGTATTTATCCCCATGTTTCCTGGTGTATATACCCCTGTGTTTCCTGGTGTATTTATCTCTGTGTTTCCCTGGTGTATTTATCCCTGTGTTTCCCTGGTGTATTTATCCCTGTGTTTCCTGGTGTATATATCCCTGGTGTATATATCCCTGTGTTTCCCTGGTGTATTTATCCCTGGTGTATATATCCCTGTGTTTCCCTGGTGTATATATCCCTGGTGTATATATTCCTGTGTTTCCCTGGTGTATATATCCCTGCTGTATATATCCCTGTGTTTCCCTGGTGTATTTATCCCTGTGTTTCCCTGGTGTATATATCTCTGGTGTATATGTCCCAGGTGTATTTATCCCCATGTTTCCCTGGTGTATATATCCCTGGTGTATATATCCCTGTGTTTCCCTGGTGTATTTATCCCTGTGTTTCCTGGTGTATTTATCCCTGTGTATCCCTTTTGTATATATCCCTGTGTTTCCCTGGTGTATATATCCCTGGTGTATATATCCCTGGTGTATATATCCCTGTGTTTCCCTGGTGTATATATCCCTGGTGTATATATCCCTGTGTTTCCCTGGTGTATATATCCTGGTGTATATATCCCTGTGTTTCCCTGGTGTATTTATCCCTGGTGTATTTATCCCCATGTTTCCCTGGTGTATATACCCCTGTGTGTCCCTGATGTATTTATCCCTGTGTTTCCCTGGTGTATTTATCCCTGTGTTTCCCTGTTGTATTTATCCCTGGTGTATATATCCCTGTGTTTCCCTGGTGTATTTATCCCTGGTGTATATATCCCTGTGTTTCCCTGGTGTATTTATCCCTGTGTTTCTCTGTACCAGTTTGTCTTGTATGTTTATCAAGTCAACCAGCGATTTTCTCTACTCTACTTGGAGTATATATCCCTGTGTGTCCCTGGTGTATATATCCCTGTGTTTCTCTGGTGTATATATCCCTGTGTTTCCCTGGTGTATATATCCCTGGTGTATATATCCCTGTGTTCCCTGGTGTATATATATATATCCCTGTGTTTCCCTGGTGTATATATCCCTGGTGTATATATCCTTGGTGTATATATCCCTGTGTTTCCCTGGTGTATATATCCATGTGTTTCCCTGGTGTATATATCCCTGGTGTAGATATCCCTGTGTTTCCCTGGTGTATATATCCCTGTGTTTCCCTGGTGTATATATCCCTGGTGTATATATCCCTGTGTGTCCCTGGTGTATATATCCCTGTGTTTCTCTGGTGTATATATCCCTGGGTTTCCCTGGTGTATATATCCCTGGTGTATATATCCCTGTGTTCCCTGGTGTATATATATATATCCCTGTGTTTCCCTGGTGTATATATCCCTGGTGTATATATCCTTGGTGTATATATCCCTGTGTTTCCCTGGTGTATATATCCATGTGTTTCCCTGGTGTATATATCCCTGGTGTAGATATCCCTGTGTTTCCCTGGTGTATATATCCCTGTGTTTCCCTGGTGTATATATCCCTGGTGTATATATCCCTGGTGTATATATCCCTGGTGTATATATCCTGTGTTTCCCTGGTGTATATATCCCTGTGTTTCCCTGGTGTATATATATCCCTGGTGTATATATCCCTGTGTTTCCCTGGTGTATATATCCCTGGTGTATATATCCCTTGTGTATATATCCCTGTGTTTCCTGGTGTATTTATCCCTGGTGTATATATCCCTGGTGTATATATATCCCTGGGTTTCCTTGGTGAATTTATCCCTGTGTTTCCTGGTGTATATATCCCTGTGTTTCCCTGGTGTATATATCCCTGGTGTATATATCCCTGGTGTATTTATCCCCATGTTTCCCTGGTGTATATACCCCTGTGTTTCCTGGTGTATTTATCTCTGTGTTTCCCTGGTGTATTTATCCCGGTGTTTCCCTGGTGTATATATCCCTGGTGTATATATCCCTGTGTTCCCTGGTGTATATATCCCTGGTGTAAATATCCCTGTTTCCCTGGTGTATATATCCCTGGTGTATATATCCCTGGTGTATATATCCCTGGTGTATATATCCCTGTGTTTCCCTGGTGTATATATCCCTGGTGTATATATCCCTGGTGTATTTATCCCCATGTTTCCCTGGTGTATATATGCCCTGTGTTTCCCTGGTGTATTTATCTCTGTGTTTCCCTGGTGTATTTATCCCTGTGTTTCCCTGGTGTATATATCCCTGGTGTATATATCCCTGTGTTTCCCTGGTGTATTTATCCCTGGTGTATATATCCCTGTGTTTCCTGGTGTATATATCCCTGGTGTATATATGCCTGTGTTTCCCTGGTGTATATATCCCTGGTGTATATATCCCTGTGTTTCCCTGGTGTATTTATCCCTGTGTTTCCCTGGTGTATATATCCCTGGTGTATATGTCCCTGGTGTATTTATCCCCATGTTTCCCTGGTGTATATATCCTGGTGTATATATCCCTGTGTTTCCCTGGTGTATATATCCATGTGTTCCTGGTGTATATATCCCTGTGTTTCCCTTGTGTATATATCCCTGTCTTTCCCTGGTGTATATATCCCTGTGTTTCCCTGGTGTATATATCCCTGTGTTCCCTGGTGTATATATCCCTGTGTTTCCCTGGTGTATTTATCCCTGGTGTATATATCCCTGTGTTTCCCTGGTGTATTTATCCCTGTGTTTCTCTGTACCAGTTTGTCTTGTATGTTTATCAAGTCAACCAGCGATTTTCTCTACTCTACTTGGAGTATATATCCCTGTGTGTCCCTGGTGTATATATCCCTGTGTTTCTCTGGTGTATATATCCCTGTGTTTCCCTGGTGTATATATCCCTGGTGTATATATCCTTGGTGTATATATTCCTGTGTTTCCCTGGTGTATTTATCCCTGTGTTTCCCTGGTGTATATATCCCTGGTGTATATATCCCTGTGTTCCTGGTGTATATATATATATCCCTGTGTTTCCCTGGTGTATATATCCCTGGTGTATATATCCTTGGTGTATATATCCCTGTGTTTCCCTGGTGTATATATCCATGTGTTTCCCTGGTGTATATATCCCTGGTGTATATATCCCTGGTGTATATATCCCTGGTGTATATATCCCTGTGTTTCCCTGGTGTATTTATCCCTGTGTTTCCCTGGTGTATATATCCCTGGTGTATATATCCCTGGTGTATTTATCCCCATGTTTCCCTGGTGTATATACCCCTGTGTTTCCCTGGTGTATTTATCTCTGTGTTTCCCTGGTGTATTTATCCCTGTGTTTCCCTGGTGTATTTATCCCTGTGTTTCCCTGGTGTATATATCCCTGGTGTATATATCCCTGTGTTTCCCTGGTGTATTTATCCCTGGTGTATATATCCCTGTGTTTCCCTGGTGTATATATCCCTGGTGTATATATTCCTGTGTTTCCCTGGTGTATATATCCCTGCTGTATATATCCCTGTGTTTCCCTGGTGTATTTATCCCTGTGTTTCCTGGTGTATATATCTCTGGTGTATATGTCCCTGGTGTATTTATCCCCATGTTTCCCTGGTGTATATATCCCTGGTGTATATATCCCTGTGTTTCCCTGGTGTATTTATCCCTGTGTTTCCCTGGTGTATTTATCCCTGTGTATCCCTTTTGTATATATCCCTGTGTTTCCCTGGTGTATATATCCCTGGTGTATATATCCCTGGTGTATATATCCCTGTGTTTCCTGGTGTATATATCCCTGGTGTATATATCCCTGTGTTTCCCTGGTGTATATATCCCTGGTGTATATATCCCTGTGTTTCCCTGGTGTATTTATCCTGGTGTATTTATCCCCATGTTTCCTGGTGTATATACCCCTGTGTGTCCCTGATGTATTTATCCCTGTGTTTCCCTGGTGTATTTATCCCTGTGTTTCCCTGTTGTATTTATCCCTGGTGTATATATCCCTGTGTTTCCCTGGTGTATTTATCCCTGGTGTATATATCCCTGTGTTTCCCTGGTGTATTTATCCCTGTGTTTCTCTGTACCAGTTTGTCTTGTATGTTTATCAAGTCAACCAGCGATTTTCTCTACTCTACTTGGAGTATATATCCCTGTGTGTCCCTGGTGTATATATCCCTGTGTTTCTCTGGTGTATATATCCCTGTGTTTCCCTGGTGTATATATCCCTGGTGTATATATCCCTGTGTTCCCTGGTGTATATATATATATCCCTGTGTTTCCCTGGTGTATATATCCCTGGTGTATATATCCTTGGTGTATATATACCTGTGTTTCCCTGGTGTATATATCCATGTGTTTCCCTGGTGTATATATCCCTGGTGTAGATATCCCTGTGTTTCCCTGGTGTATATATCCCTGTGTTTCCCTGGTGTATATATCCCTGGTGTATATATCCCTGTGTGTCCCTGGTGTATATATCCCTGTGTTTCTCGGTGTATATATCCCTGGGTTTCCCTGGTGTATATATCCCTGGTGTATATATCCCTGTGTTCCTGGTGTATATATATATATCCCTGTGTTTCCTGGTGTATATATCCCTGGTGTATATATCCTTGGTGTATATATCCCTGTGTTTCCCTGGTGTATATATCCATGTGTTTCCCTGGTGTATATATCCCTGGTGTAGATATCCCTGTGTTTCCCTGGTGTATATATCCCTGTGTTTCCCTGGTGTATATATCCCTGGTGTATATATCCCTGGTGTATATATCCCTGGTGTATATATCCTGTGTTTCCCTGGTGTATATATCCCTGTGTTTCCCTGGTGTATATATATCCCTGGTGTATATATCCCTGTGTTTCCCTGGTGTATATATCCCTGGTGTATATATCCCTTGTGTATATATCCCTGTGTTTCCCTGGTGTATTTATCCCTGGTGTATATATCCCTGGTGTATATATATCCCTGGGTTTCCTTGGTGAATTTATCCCTGTGTTTCCCTGGTGTATATATCCCTGTGTTTCCCTGGTGTATATATCCCTGGTGTATATATCCCTGGTGTATTTATCCCCATGTTTCCCTGGTGTATATACCCCTGTGTTTCCCTGGTGTATTTATCTCTGTGTTTCCCTGGTGTATTTATCCCGGTGTTTCCCTGGTGTATATATCCCTGGTGTATATATCCCTGTGTTCCCTGGTGTATATATCCCTGGTGTAAATATCCCTGTTTCCCTGGTGTATATATCCCTGGTGTATATATCCCTGGTGTATATATCCCTGGTGTATATATCCCTGTGTTTCCCTGGTGTATATATCCCTGGTGTATATATCCCTGGTGTATTTATCCCCATGTTTCCCTGGTGTATATACCCCTGTGTTTCCCTGGTGTATTTATCTCTGTGTTTCCCTGGTGTATTTATCCCTGTGTTTCCCTGGTGTATATATCCCTGGTGTATATATCCCTGTGTTTCCCTGGTGTATTTATCCCTGGTGTATATATCCCTGTGTTTCCCTGGTGTATATATCCCTGGTGTATATATGCCTGTGTTTCCCTGGTGTATATATCCCTGGTGTATATATCCCTGTGTTTCCCTGGTGTATTTATCCCTGTGTTTCCCTGGTGTATATATCCCTGGTGTATATGTCCCTGGTGTATTTATCCCCATGTTTCCCTGGTGTATATATCCCTGGTGTATATATCCCTGTGTTTCCCTGGTGTATATATCCATGTGTTCCCTGGTGTATATATCCCTGTGTTTCCCTTGTGTATATATCCCTGTCTTTCCCTGGTGTATATATCCCTGTGTTTCCCTGGTGTATATATCCCTGTGTTCCCTGGTGTATATATCCCTGTGTTTCCTGGTGTATTTATCCCTGGTGTATATATCCCTGTGTTTCCTGGTGTATTTATCCCTGTGTTTCTCTGTACCAGTTTGTCTTGTATGTTTATCAAGTCAACCAGCGATTTTCTCTACTCTACTTGGAGTATATATCCCTGTGTGTCCCTGGTGTATATATCCCTGTGTTTCTCTGGTGTATATATCCCTGTGTTTCCCTGGTGTATATATCCCTGGTGTATATATCCCTGGTGTATATATTCCTGTGTTTCCCTGGTGTATTTATCCCTGTGTTTCCTGGTGTATATATCCCTGGTGTATATATCCCTGTGTTCCCTGGTGTATATATATATATCCCTGTGTTTCCCTGGTGTATATATCCCTGGTGTATATATCCTTGGTGTATATATCCCTGTGTTTCCCTGGTGTATATATCCATGTGTTTCCCTGGTGTATATATCCCTGGTGTAGATATCCCTGTGTTTCCCTGGTGTATATATCCCTGTGTTTCCCTGGTGTATATATCCCTGGTGTATATATCCCTGGTGTATATATCCTGTGTTTCCCTGGTGTATATATCCCTGTGTTTCCCTGGTGTATATATATCCCTGGTGTATATATCCCTGTGTTTCCCTGGTGTATATATCCCTGGTGTATATATCCCTTGTGTATATATCCCTGTGTTTCCCTGGTGTATTTATCCCTGGTGTATATATCCCTGTTGTATATATATCCCTGGGTTTCCTTGGTGAATTTATCCCTGTGTTTCCCTGGTGTATATATCCCTGTGTTTCCCTGGTGTATATATCCCTGGTGTATATATCCCTGTGTTCCCTGGTGTATATATCCCTGGTGTAAATATCCCTGTTTCCCTGGTGTATATATCCCTGGTGTATATATCCCTGGTGTATATATCCCTGGTGTATATATCCCTGTGTTTCCCTGGTGTATTTATCCCTGTGTTTCCCTGGTGTATATATCCCTGGTGTATATATCCCTGGTGTATTTATCCCCATGTTTCCCTGGTGTATATACCCCTGTGTTTCCCTGGTGTATTTATCTCTGTGTTTCCCTGGTGTATTTATCCCTGTGTTTCCCTGGTGTATTTATCCCTGTGTTTCCCTGGTGTATATATCCCTGGTGTATATATCCCTGTGTTTCCCTGGTGTATTTATCCCTGGTGTATATATCCCTGTGTTTCCCTGGTGTATATATCCCAGGTGTATATATCCCTGTGTTTCCCTGGTGTATATATCCCTGGTGTATATATGCCTGTGTTTCCCTGGTGTATATATCCCTGGTTTATATATCCCTGTGTTTCCCTGGTGTATTTATCCCTGTGTTTCCCTGGTGTATATATCCCTGGTGTATATGTCCCTGGTGTATTTATCCCCATGTTTCCCTGGTGTATATATCCCTGGTGTATATATCCCTGTGTTTCCCTGGTGTATATATCCATGTGTTCCCTGGTGTATATATCCCTGTGTTTCCCTTGTGTATATATCCCTGTCTTTCCCTGGTGTATATATCCCTGTGTTTCCCTGGTGTATATATCCCTGTGTTCCCTGGTGTATATATCCCTGTGTTTCCCTGGTGTATATATCCCTGGTGTATATATCCCCGGTGTATATATCCCTGGTGTATATATATCCCTGTGTTTCCCTGGTTTATTTATCCCTGTGTTTCCCTGGTGTATATATCCCTGGTGTATATATCCCTGTGTTTCCCTGGTGTATTTATCCCTGTGTTTCCCTGGTGTATTTATCCCTGTGTATCCCTTTTGTATATATCCCTGTGTTTCCCTGGTGTATATATCCCTGGTGTATATATCCCTGGTGTATATATCCCTGTGTTTCCTGGTGTATATATCCCTGGTGTATATATCCCTGTGTTTCCCTGGTGTATATATCCCTGGTGTATATATCCCTGTGTTTCCTGGTGTATTTATCCCTGGTGTATTTATCCCCATGTTTCCCTGGTGTATATACCCCTATGTGTCCCTGATGTATTTATCCCTGTGTTTCCCTGGTGTATTTATCCCTGTGTTTCCCTGTTGTATTTATCCCTGGTTTATATATCCCTGTGTTTCCCTGGTGTATTTATCCCTGGTGTATATATCCCTGTGTTTCCCTGGTGTATTTATCCCTGTGTTTCTCTGTACCAGTTTGTCTTGTATGTTTATCAAGTCAACCAGCGATTTTCTCTACTCCTGCTTCTATTCGTTCCTCCCGGTTTTGTCCCTTGCCTGTTTTCTGGACTCTGTACCCGACTGCCTGACCTCTTCTGCCTGTTCTGACCTCTAGCCTGCCTGACCACTTTGCCTGTCCTGACCTCTAGCCTGCCTGACCATTCAGCCTGTCCTGACCTCTAGTCTGCCTGACCATTCTGCCTGTCCTGACCTCTAGTCTGCCTGACCATTCTGCCTGTCCCGACCTCTAGCCTGCCTGACCATTCTGCCTGTCCTGACCTCTAGCCTGCCTGACCATTCTGCCTGTCCTGACCTCTAGCCTGCCAGACCATTCTGCCTGTCCTGACCTCTAGCCTGCCTGTCCAGTCTGTCTGCCCTGACCTCTAACCTGCCTGACCAGTGTGCCTGTCCTGTCCAGTCTGTCTTTCCTGACCTCTAGTCTGTCTGCCACTCTGTGCCTCCTGGACTCTGATCTGGTTATGACCTTTGGCCTGTCCACGACCATTCTCTTGCCTCCCCCTTTTAGTATATTAATAAATATCAAAGACTCTAACCATCTGCCTCCGGTGCCATCTGGGTCTCTTCTTGTGCCTTAAACCACACTGCTATTCTTTGAGGGTAACACCTTTTATTTGAGGGTAGTTTAATACATTTCCAAAATTTTTGATTTGAGATCAAATGTTTCATATGAGGTGACAGTATATAATGTCACCTTTAATTTGAGGATATTTTAATACATATCTGTTTCAATGTTTAGAAAAATAAAAGCAAAAAGCACTTTATGTATCTAGTCCTCCTATTTGAAGAAGACATAAGTATTCTGACCAATTCACTTATAGTTTATTAAAGTTAAAGTAGTCAACAGTTTAGTATTTGGTCCCATATTCTTTGAACACAATGACTGTCATGATTGAGAAAGATCATGAATGAATAATAATGAGTGAGGGAGTTAGAGGCTACAACAAACATACTAACCTCTCACCTTTAACCTCAAATAAAAGGTGACATTCTGTACTGTCACCTAATATGAAACATTGTATCTCAAATCCAAAATGCTGGAGAATAGCACCACATTTAAAACTGTAAGCTTCACTGTCCAAACACATATGGTGTGGACTATGTGTGTCTGGTAAACACATGTGGATCTGGTGAACAGTTATCACTTGTTGACCAACTACAGGAATACTGACCTCAGAGTCTCCAGTTTACAGTGGGGATTCCCCAGTCCAGCAGAGAGCAGCTCCACTCCTGAATCCTTCAGGTCATTGTTACTCAGATCCAGCTCTCTCAGGTGTGAGGGGTTTGACCTCAGAGCTGAGACCAGAGAAGCACAGCCTTCCTCTGTGACTCCACAGCCTGACAGCCTGACAAAGTCAATAATATAATGTCATTTGATCTGTATAATAATATAATATACCTTTTATTTGAGGGTATTTTAATACATATCTGTTTCATGTTTAGAAATAAAAGCACTTTATGTATCTAGTCCCCTATTTGAAGAAGACATAAGTATTCTGACCAATTCACTTATAGTGTATTAAAGTAGTCAAAAGTTTAGTATTTGGTCCCAAACTCGTTGGTTGCATTTGCAGTTTCTTTTGGTTGTATTTTGGGTTGTGTTTTGCCCAATAATAAAATGGTGGATGATGACTGGAGTAATTTTCTGTCTAAGTGAGTAGATAACTTAATAATAAATTAAACCTGATGATGCAATGATTAAGAAAATTAATGAATAATAATGAGTGAGAAAGTTACAGAGGCTACAACACAACATACTAACCTCTCACCATTACCAGTAACAGAGACTACAACAAAACATGCTAACCTCCCTACCATTACCAATAACAGAGGCTAAAAACAAAACATGCTAACCTCTCACCATTACCAATAACAGAGGCTACAACAAAACATGCTACCCTCTCACCATTACCAGTAACAGAGACTACAACAAAACATGCTAACCTCCCTACCATTACCAATAACAGAGGCTACAACACAACATACTAACCTCTCACCATTACCAGTAACAGAGACTACAACAAAACATGCTAACCTCCCTACCATTACCAATAACAGAGGCTAAAAACAAAACATGCTAACCTCTCACCATTACCAATAACAGAGGCTACAACAAAACATGCTACCCTCTCACCATTACCAATATCAGATGCTACAACCAAACATGCTACCCTCTCACCATTACCAATAACAGAGGCTACAACAAAACATGCTACCCTCGCGCAATTAACCAATAACAGAGGCTACAACAAAACATGCTAACCTCTCACCATTACCAATAACAGAGGCTACAACAAAACATGCTAACCTCTCACCATTACCAATAACAGAGGGGGTCTGATCTTTGTACCTCTGTAACTTTCTCATTCATCATTATTCTCGATTCATTCCTTATTATTCATCATCATAGTAGCATCCACATGAATGTAGAAGTGTTCAGAAACATCTTCTATTCTTACTGACAATACAAGTGAAGTGACTCCAAAATGACAGGACATTATTCACCATTCAGTTTCTATTAGGAAAAATATAATCTAAAACACAACCAAGACAAACTGCAAATGAATTCAACACGTTAGTAGAATCACAAGCTTGATGTAATCACTGCAGGCATGGAACATGGGACCAAATGGCAAGTGGCACTATGAAGACCAAGGAGCTCTCCAAACAGGTCAGTGACAAAGTTGTGGAGAAGTACAGATCAGGGTTATAAAAAAAATATCTGAAACTTTGAAAATCCCACGGAGCACAATTAAATCCAGTATTTTAAAAGTGGAAAGAATATGGCACCACAACAAACCTACCAAGAGAGGGCCGCCCACCAAAACTCACGGACCAGGCAAGGAGGGCATTAATCAGAGAGGCAAAGATAACCCTGAAGGAGCTGCAAAGCTCCACAGTGGAGATTGGAGTATCTGTCTATAGGACCACTTTAAGCCATTCTCTCCACAGAGCTGGGCTTTACGGAAGTGTGGCCAGAACAAAAACACAGATGAAATTTCATACAGGAAGTGAGCCAGATTTTGAATGCGCTGTGTTCCAATGTCTCCTTATAGGGCTGTGAATGCGCAAGGAATGAGCCTACACTTTCTGTCGTTTCCCCAAGGTGTCTGCAGCATTGTGACGTATTTGTAGGCATATCATTGGAAGATTGACCATAAGAGACTACATTTACCAGGTGTCCGCTCGGTGTCCTTCGTCAAAACTATTGCGTAATATCCAGGTGCGTGCATTTTCCATTTTGAACAGAGGAGAAACCAAACTGCCACGAGTGATTTATCATCGAATAGATATGTGAAAAACACCTTGAGGATTGATTCTAAACAACGTTTGCCATGTTTCTGTCGATATTATGGAGTTAATTTGGAAAAAGTTTGCGTTGTAATGACTGAATTTTCGGGGTTTTCTTAGCCAAACGTGATGAACAAAACGGAGCGATTTCTCCTACACAAATAATATTTTGGGAAAAACTGAACATTTGCTATCTAACTGAGAGTCTCCTCATTGAAAACATCCGAAGTTCTTCAAAGGTAAATGATTTTATTTGAATGCTTTTCTTGTTTTTGTGAAAATGTTGC
>NW_024608982.1:67500-95684 GCF_018296145.1 Oncorhynchus tshawytscha
AAGTGACATTCTGAAATCAACCCTAACGAGCAATTGAGATGAACCAGAATCACTGCCCAGCCATCCCGAGTTCATCGGGCCAGTCAATTCGCATTCCTCCAGGATTTTTATAGCATGACAAATTCGTGATGGTAAATGCCCATTGAACCATATTGCAAATGCACAGTGACTTTGCAAAAGTGAGAAAACATAAACAAATGGACATAATGAAATCAACACAATGAGCGATGGAGAAGACCCACTATCAATGCCCGGCCATCCTGTGTTCATCAGGCCAGTCAATTTCGCATTTCTGCAGGATTTTTAAGCATGACAAATTTGTGATGGTAAATGCCCATTGAACCATATTGCAAATGCACGTGCACTTGCAATATGATTCAACAGTGAAAAAACATCACAAAATGGACATGATGAAGTCAACACAACGAGCGATGGAAAGGAGCAACTATCACTGCCAGGCCATCCTGTGTTCATCAGGCCAGTCAATTTTGCATTTCTGCAGGATTTTTGAGCATGTTAAATTTCTTATGGTAAATGCCCATTGAACCATATTGCAAATGCACGGACACCAGACTTGCCCTCCAATGGATCCTCGTTAAAGGATTTAAAGTGTACTCATTCCAATTACAGGGCCTCGAAAGAGTCATGTATTGTTATTTTTCGTCATTACCACCCCGAGTCGGGAGTGGGTAATTTGCGCGCCTGCTTCCTTCCTTGGATGTGGTAGCCATTTCTCAGGCTCCCTCTCCGGAATCGAACCCTGATTCCCCGTTACCCGTGGTCACCATGGTAGGCACAGAAAGTACCATCGAAAGTTGATAGGGCAGACATTCGAATGAGACGTCACAGCCACAAAGGACGCGCGACCGGCTCAAAGTTATCTAGAGTCACCAAAGCGGCCGGGGCAACCGAGATTGGCCCGCATGGGTTTTGGGTCTGATAAATGCACGCATCCCCGGAGGTCAGCGCTTGTTGGCATGTATTAGCTCTAGAATTGCCACAGTTATCCAAGTAACGTTGGTGCGATCAAAGGAACCGTAACTGATTTAATGAGCCATTCGCAGTTTCACTGTACCGATCGTGTGTACTTAGAATTGCATGGCTTAATCTTTGAGACAAGTGCTACTGGCAGGATCAACCAGGTAGCTAGATGTTGTACCTGGGCGCACTAAGCAAAGAACAACCAGGGACCGGTCCCGTCAGGGGAGGAGGCCCTGGTGCAATCCACCGTGCGCCCAGTGGGAGGCCCTGAACTGCCCATGGCCGAAGCCACAGGCCGAAGCCACAGGTGCCGGGCGCCGCTCAAGAGGTCTCTTGTCTAGCTGGAGCGTCCATTCGGAATGCCATCAACCGGGCAAAAGGAACCACAACCTCGGCCAGACCGCTTGGGTCAACCGGGTAGGTCCACGTTAAAGACAGGGTTTGAGAACACGTGTTTCTGGCGCCGATGCATTACGTCGATGCGTTACGGGATGACCATCACCACATCACCACAGCCTGAGTGTGCCACTCCCCGCACCGGAACACCAATGTAGGGCCACTTGGTCAGACAGTTCGGCTGGATCTCGCACGAACGGTGCACGGCTGGAGCGTATCGAAATAAGGGGTCAACCGTTTCCGAAAGGAGCTCCCCCGATAGAGGCAAATCCACGTGGGGCAGGAGGAAACATCTGTCAGAACACCAGCCAAAGGCCGGTCCCCCCAGGTGGAAAACAAATGCAAATCGGTCAGAGGAAATTAAACTGGCTGGACAACAGAGGAGAACCATGGAGACGCACCGTGAACCAAGAGTGGGACTGGAGAGCTAGCCCTCACCTGGGCTAAACAACCACCAATTGGTAGCCGAAGGGACGGGCACCTTAATTGGACCAGAACCATGGTCATTGATGAACCAAACCCACAAGGTAATAGCTGGGATAGAGCACCTGCCCAGGACAGAGCTCAATATCCTCCCACCACCAAGCTGGGAAATGTGGATAAAAATTTAGGACAAATCGGGCGCCAAAGGGGCTGGTCAAACCACTAAATCGGTCGCCGGAAGAAAAGGTCCAAAGTACCATGGTTCCCGAGGGGCTCACATCCCTCAAAAGTACCCAGTACTCATTTTCTATTCGGGCTGATCAGTTTGACACCACCCCCGTCTCTCTAGGACATGGAAGTCTTGTTGTCAAAAACCAGGTTTCTGATTTTGCGCCGATACCTGTCTGGTCCACCCGCCACTGAGTGTGTCATTGACGGGCAGGCCAATTATCGACATAAGCCTCACAGGGCTTCTGGGTGCCCCGCCATTGGGGGTCAAATTCAGGTACACCAAAACGTGAATAAATCCAAAAGTACACCTCCAATCTGGATGGGTTTTTTTTTGCACGAAAGGACACACATAGAGAAGCATTTCCATTGAATTAAAACCGTTTTTGTATACAACATTTTAATAGGAAATCGTGTTTTAAGTTTTGGGAAAAAGTGCATGTTACAGGGCGCATAGGTGCCTGTGGATGCAAACTGTTTTTACATGGTGTAATTGTTGCCCATCACGAGAGGAAATTTGAGCCGAAATTTGGGACCCCTGGCCCGTCGGGAAGTATTTTTAATCATTTTTGAAAATTACAGAAAATGACTGATTGAAAATCAGCACTTGGTAACCCAAAATGAAACACGGTTCTAATTGCACTTACCGGTGTTCCAGATATCCATGCCCGCTATGGAATCACCCTACTACGGACCTTTATCAATGGGGGCCGCCCTGAGTGATTTATGGAAGGTATAACATATTTTTGTGGATGCGGATTACCTCTGTGCAACTGGTGATTGAAAATAGGCACCTGGTAACCCAAAAGTGAAAATACGGTTCTAAATACATTTACCGTGACTCCTAATATTCATGACCACTATGTGAACACCCTACTATGGCCCTCTATCAATGGTGGCCGCCCTGAGTGCTTTATGGAAGGTTTCAAAAAATGTTCAAGAAAAGTCCAGACATCTCAATTCATTGCATTCATGTTTAATGTGCAACTGGTAACCTAAAATGGATGGTAAAATCAATCAAATAAATTGCACTATGTCCAACTCTGGGCCTGGTGATGGGCCAAAAAAAAGGGGGACAGAGCAGCTCACCTCCACAGAGGCTGACTGCTCTGCCCCCCTTAAGGACAGTGGAACTATGGACCTTCAGGCCTTACAGGCCCTAACTCCCTATCGAGGAACAGGCCTCTCTCTGGGAATGAGAGTACACATAAATCCCTAAAGGCCCTCACTCCATATCCAGGAACAGGCCTCTCTCTCCGGGCATGAGAGTACACATACAGGCCTAAAGGCCATCTCAATCCAATTGAGAATCTGTGGAATGACTTACAGATTGCTGTACACCGGTGGAACCCATCCAACTTGAAGGAGCTGGAGCAGTTTTGCCTTGAAAAATGGTCAAACATCCCAGTGGCTAGATGTGCCAAGCTTATAGAGACATACCCCAAAAGACATGCAGCTGTAATTGCTGCAAAAGGTGGCTCTACAAAGTATTGACTTTGGGGGGGGGTGAATAGTTATGCACACTCCAGTTCTTTTTTCTAATTACTTGGTTGATTCACAACAACAAATTATTTGTATCTTCAAAGTGATAGGCATGTTGTGTACATCAAATGATACATTATTATGATACAAATGACAATTATTTAATTTCTAAATTATAAAACATATATGAATACTCTCAAATAAAAGGTGACATTCTCTACTGTCGCCTAATATGAAACATTCTATCTCAAATCCAAAATGCTGGACGATATCGCAAACATTTAAAACTGTAAGCTTCACTGTCCAAACACATATGGTGTGGACTATGTGTGCCTGGTAAACACATGTGGATCTGGTGAACAGTTATCACTTGTTGACCAACTACAGGAATACTGACCTCAGAGTCTCCAGTTTACAGTGGGGATTCCCCAGTCCAGCAGAGAGCAGCTCCACTCCTGAATCCTTCAGGTCATTGTTACTCAGATCCAGCTCTCTCAGGTGTGAGGGGTTTGACTCCAGAGCTGAGACCAGAGAAGCACAGCCTTCCTCTGTGACTCCACAGCCTGACAGCCTGCAAAGAGTCAAATCATTTTAAAAAGAGTAAGAGATCATCATGACTTCACAAACACACTGTTCATTTAACGATAAGTGTAGAAGGACGATGGCAGATGCATTTGGTTTATTCTCTCAAACAACATATAGATTCATCTTCCGTCTCCTAGAATTGTTTGGTCATAATGTTATGCTAATGTGAAAATCAATGCATTTATTCAATAGTTTATTTTTCAATACATATTTTTCCTAAAATATTTCTTCCTGATGATTAGTTCTTATATGTCATTTTATTTACTCACAGAACAGCTCTGGAGGCTTTGACCACTGGCAGCAGCCTCAGAAGACCTTCCTCTGATCTGGAGTATTTCTTCAGGTCAAACACATCCAGCTCCTTTTCTGAAGTCAGCAACACAAAGACCAGAGCTGACCACTGTGCAGGTGACAGTTTGGGTTTTGAGAGACTTCCTGATCTCAGGTAGCTTTGGATCTCCTCCACTAGAGAATGGTCATTCAGTTCATTCAGACAGTGGAACAGATTGATGCTCCTCTCTGGAGAGGGATTCTCCCTGATCTTCTCCTTGATGTACTTGACTGTTTCTTCATGGCTCTGTGAGCTGCTTCTTGTCTTTGTCAGTAGACCTCGTAAGTGCTTCTGATTGGACTCCAGTGAGAGGCCCAGAAGGAAGCGGAGGAAAAGGTCCAGGTTTCCCGTCTCACTTTGTAAGGCTTTATCCACAGCACTCTTGTAGACAGTAACTTCAGGCTTGTCTCTGAACATTGAAGAAAATATATTGGACTTTGTTTGCGGTTTGTCCATTAGATTCTCATTGTTGTTGTTGAATGAGAGGAACACATATACAGCAGCCAGAAACTCCTGAATGCTCAGATGAACAAAGCAGTACACCTTGTCCTGGTACAGCCCACATTCCTCTTTAAAGAGCTGTGTGCACAATCCTGAGTACACTGAGGCTTCATTGACATCAATGCCAGCCTCTTTCAGGTCTTCTTCATAGAAAATCAGATTGCCATTCACAAGCTGTTGAAAAGCCAGTTTTCCCAGTGACAGAATGCTCTCTTTATTCCAGTGTGGACCTGTCTCTTCTTTCCCAAGATACTTTTCATTCTTCTGTTTGGTATGAAACACCACAAGGTGTGTGTACATCTCAGTCAGAGTCTTGGGCATCTCTTCTCTCTTATGTTTCAGCATGTGTTCAAGGACTGTTGCAGAAATCCAACAGAAGACTGGAATGTGGCACATGATGTGGAGGCTCCTTGATGTCTTTATGTGTGAGATGATTCTGCTGGCCAGGTCCTCATCACTGAATCTCTTCCTGAAGTACTCCTCCTTCTGTGGGTCATTGAACCCTCGTACCTCTGTCACCTGGTCAACACACCCTGAAGGGATCTTATTGGCTGCTGCAGGTCGGGTAGTTATCCAGAGGAGAGCAGAGGGAAGCAGATTTCCCTTGATGAGATTTGTCAGCAGAACATCCACTGAGGTTGACTCTGTGACGTCCCAACAGATCTTGTTCTTCTGGAAGTCTAGGGGCAGTCGGCACTCATCCAGACCATCAAAGATGAACAGAACTTTGTACTTGTTGTAGTTGGAGATTCTTGATTGTTTGGTTTCCATTGAGAAGTGATTAAGAAGTTCAATGAAAGTGTGTTTGTCCTCTTTCATCAAATTCAGCTCCCGAAAAGGGAATGAAAATACAAATTGGACATCCTGATTTGCTTTTCCTTCAGCCCAGTCCAGAATGAACTTCTGCACAGAGACTGTTTTTCCAATGCCAGCGACTCCCTTTGTCAGCACAGTTCTGATAGGTTTGTCTTGTCCAGTTAAGGGTTTGAAGATGTTGTTACATTTGATTGCAGTCTCTGGTCTTGCTTGTTTCCTGGTTGTTGTCTCAATCTGTCTCAGCTCATGTTCATTATTGACCTCTCCTGTTCCACCCTCTGTGATGTAGAGCTCTGTGTAGATCTTATTGAGAAGTGTTGGGTTTCCTTGTTTAGCGATCCCCTCAAATACACATTGAAACTTCTTCTTTAGATTAGATTTGAGTTCACGTTGGCAAATCACAGCAAGCTCATCTGAATGAAGAAATAACACAGAGGATATTAATATTATGTCTGTTTTAATGCCTACAGTATTGTAGGACTGTTATAAAGTTATAAAGTTATAAAGTTGTTCATTATAATAATTTATTATCTTAACTGACTGTATAAATGTGTAAATGTTTTCATAATGCATTACAGACTTGTGTGACTGATTATATTATTGTTGGTATTATTGATGGTATTATTAATGTTCTCTCTCTCTCTCTAAATTAATCACCACAACACATCCCTGCTGCTACTTGATGAGGTCACTAGGTGTTGTGTTAAGGCTGCTATAATATCATTGAGGTACACAGCTACTTTAGTTGTACTTTAGCTACAGCTTTTAAATGTTATAAAACAGCATTCAACATGAGTCAGACAGATCTTACATTTCTCCAGTGTGTCAGGAAGCTCCTTCTGGTTCATTTTCCTCAGGATGTGCAGTGTGATCTTCAGAGCCCCCTCTCTGGCACTGCTCTCCTGCTTCTCATCTTCAGCATCCAACACTTCCTGCTTCTGACTCTCAAAGCCTTCTGGGAGTTCTGGACTAAGAATCCTCTTGAACATCTTCATCTCGTTCTTCACAAATGTCATAATTTTCTCTTCAAGCAACTGAAATAAATAAAGTAAATAAGTTAAGCAAGAGAATAAATGCTTTCTCATCAACACATTAAAGAATGATTGACAGATCAACTTTACTTGAGGTAAACAAAAACAAATGTACATAACAGGACCACATACACTGAATATGGAGGCCAGGTCTGTTTGATGACTCTGGGAAGACTGACCACTGAGAATCTCTGACTCTGATCTCTCCTGTTGGTTTCTGTGGACAAAACATGAGATTACATCTCCTCATCCAGGGACCACTAGAACACACAATCACACACACACTGCACACACACACACAGAACAGCACACACAACACACACACACACACACAGGGAGGGAATGTTGTGTTTGTTTAATATTGTTTTAGGACTATGAAATGGACAAAATTATTAGCCTATGGATTATGAAAACAACAACAATAAATGGGAAAATGGGAGAGGAGAAATGACTAGAGACAGTGTTGTTTAACTCACTGACCAGGACCCATGAGTTCTTCTTACCTTTGTTCAGTAGAAAAGTCTCACCTTTCTAAACCTATAGGAGAGTCCATAGACCACACTCTTCATGGACACACAGCTGGGAACAGGAGGCTGGTCTCTCCTGAACTTGATTGTACTTCAACACAACAGAGACAAACATTACATCTCTCATCTACTCTGAGCTCAGATGGGGAAACATAAGAAAAGCCTCAGACCAAAAAGCTGAGTTTAGAAATGTCCAAGACCACTAGAACAGCTGAGTAATCTATCCATGTTTTTTTGCAGACCACTGAACAGCTGAGTAATCTACCACCTTCTCAGACCAATGAGAACAGCACTTTTATTGCTTCTATAAACTGAGTAATCAATGAGGAACAATTACCTGCTTCAGAACTAAACAGCTGAGATAATCGTGTACCTGCTTCTAGAAATGAGGAGATGGCACTGGGGAATAAACCATGAGTAGATGGCATGGGGACCTGCTTCTCAGACCAATGAGCTGAGATGACACCTGGGTACCTGCTTCTATAAACCAATGAGGAGAGCAGCAATCTACCACCTGCCTCAGACCACTGAGGAGATGGCATCTAGGGACCTGCTTCTCAGACCAATGAACAGATGGTAATCTACCATACCTGTCTTCTATAGAACAGCTGAGTAATCAGCCACCTGCGTCTCAGACCACTAGAACAGCTGAGTAATCTACCACCTGCCTCACTACCAGTCTGTCAGACCCTAGAACAGCTGAGTAATTACTCTGCCTTCAGACCACTAGAACAGCATGTTGAGGTAAATTTACTACCTGTCTCAGACCACTAGAACAGCTGAGTAATCATTTACTAACCGAGAACAGTGTTGTAATCTACCACCTGCCTCAGACCACTAGAACAGCGCAGTCTCTACAGGTTGTTTACTAGAACAATATCAGATATTACCATGATATTTTATAATGAATGTATATTACCAGGTTGAGGTTCTGACTAGTGATTATTTACCCGGGGTTCAATACCTGCTAAATTGAACAGTAAACTTCGGTGTCTCTCAGTGAAATCAGTAGTACTGCTAGGTTTTACAAGTAATAATATATATCTGCCTCACTCTCAGAGAAATCAGTAGTACTGCTAGGTTTTACACAGTAATAATATATATCTGCCTCACTCTCAGTGAAATCAGTAGTACTGCTAGGTTTTATAACAGTAATAATATATATATCTGCCTCACTCTCAGAGAAATCAGTAGTACTGCTAGGTTTTACACAGTAATAATATATATCTGCCTCACTCTCAGAGAAATCAGTAGTACTGCTAGGTTTTACACAGTAATAATATATATCTGCCTCACTCTCAGAGAAATCAGTAGTACTGCTAGGTTTTACACAGTAATAATATATATCTGCCTCACTCTCAGAGAAATCAGTAGTACTGCTAGGTTTTACACAGTAATAATATATATCTGCCTCACTCTCAGTGAAATCAGTAGTACAGCTAGGTTTTACACTAGTAATAATATATATATATCTGCCTCACTCTCAGTGAAATCAGTAGTACTGCTAGGTTGTACACAGTAATAATATATATCTGCCACACTCTCAGAGAAATCAGTAGTACTGCTAGGTTGTACACAGTAATAATATATATCTGCCTGTTCACTCTCAGAGGAATCAGTAGTACTGCTAGGTTTTCTACAGTAATGCCTATATATCTGCCTCACCACTCAGAGAAATCAGTAGTACTGCTAGGTTGTACACAGTAATTATATATCTGCCTCACTCTCAGAGAAATCAGTAGTACTGCTAGGTTTTACACAGTAATAATATATATCTGTCTCACTCTCAGAGAAATCAGTAGTACTGCTGGTTTTATACAGTAATAAATATATCTGACCACTCTCAGTCAAATGTAACAAATAAATACAGGGACTGTATTGACACTTTAAGATCCATATAAATTTTAAATATGGTCTGACTATAATAATTCAATAATACTGAGACCTGTAAACCATTTACATTTTACATTTTATGCATGTTTTTATCCAGGGTCCAGTTTCCCAAAAGGCATTCATCACCACCTGCCTCAGACCTGAATCAAGAGCATGTTAAATCTCTGAGCTGTTTCAAAAAACCATTGTTATTAACATTGAAAACGCTAATCTAACACCTGCCTCAGACCCCTAAAACAGCTGAGTAATCTAACAACTGAGACATCTACCAGTTTCCTGCCTCAGACCATGAACTCTGAACAGACTGAATAGTAATGCTACCACCTGTCTCAGACCACTAGAACAGCTGACCTGTTAATCTACCACCTGCCTCAGACCACTAGAACAGCTGAGTAATCTGGAACCACCTGTTCCTCAGACCACTAGAACAGCTGTCCAGTTTCTACCACCTGCCTCAGACCACTAGAACAGCTGAGTAATCTAACACCTGCCTCAGACCACTAGAACAGCTGAGTAATGGAACCACCTGCCTCAGACCACTAGAACAGCTGAGTAATCTACCACCTGCCTCAGACCACTAGAACAGCTGAGTAATCTACCACCTGCCTCAGACCACTAGAACAGCTGAGTAATCTACCACCTGCCTCAGACCACTAGAACAGCTGAGTGATCTAACACCTGCCTCAGACCACTAGAACAGCTGAGTAATCTACCACCTGCCTCAGACCACTAGAACAGCTGAGTAATCTACCACCTGCCTCAGACCACTAGAACAGCTGAGTAATCTAACACCTGTCTCAGACCACTAGAACAGCTGAGTAATCTAACACCTGTCTCAGACCACTAGAACAGCTGAGTAATCTAACACCTGTCTCAGACCACTAGAACAGCTGAGTAATCTAACACCTGCCTCAGACCACTAGAACAGCTGAGTAATCTACCACCTGCCTCAGACCACTAGAACAGCTGAGTAATCTACCACCTGTCTCAGACCACTAGAACAGCTGAGTAATCTACCACCTGCCTCAGACCACTAGAACAGCTGTGAGTCATTAGATGCAATTTTAGGTCTATTCAATCATATTGTTCAATATAATGAGTTCTATTTTGCTTCTTGTAGGCTCTGTCTGTATTTTTGTCTCAATATATTTCATGATGTGTATCCTGATTCCGGTTGTCTCTGGTTCCCTCATGAACACAATGACGTGCCAAATCTGTGATTTAGTGAATTTCTTTGGGGTAAGCATTAGAATAACCGCCTCAATATTTGCAGCCATAGGGGATAATAGAAAATGATCTGTGGTCAGTATTGTGAAATAATTCTAACGTTAAGAACATATTTGAATGGAGAAAGCTGATCTGAGAGCAGAGCTCCTTTCTTTCCATCCTGTCAGTATTGATAAATGCCAAACCTGATACCTTGTTGTGCTGCTGATCCTGTTTGTACTGGTCTGACTGAGGATGTGGAACCTGTTCACCAGACGTGCTACATTGCCCTTGTACCTTGGAAATAGGAACACAAAATAAAAATAATGAGGCTGGGGAGAACCAGTACTGAGTCACTGTGCAGGGTCCAGGTGTTGAGGTAATAATGAGACTAGAAGGAGAACCAGTACTGAGTCAATGTGCAGGACCTGTACCAGGTAGTTGAGGTAATAATGAGACTATGCTGTCCCCAGAGTGCTGCTGTTCCAGTTTCAGTACTGACCTGACCTGTTCCCAGTCCACCTGATCAATGTGCAGGGTACCAGGTAGTTGAGGTAATAATGAGGCTATAAGGAGTACCAGTACTGAGTCAATGTGCAGGGTACCAGGTAGTTGCTCCAGTAATAATGTTCTGACTATAAGGAGTACCAGTACTGGTCAATGTGCATTTGTACCTTGGCCAGTTCTGTAATAATGAGACTATAACAGTACCAGTACTGAGTCAATGTGCAGGGTACCAGGTAGTTGAGGTAATAATGGACTATAAGGAGTACCAGTACTGAGTCAATGTGCAGGGTACCTGTTTGGGGTAATAATGAGACAAAACATGAGATTACATCTCCTCATCCAGGAGTACACACACACACACACACACACACACACACACTATGGATTATGGGCTATGAAAACAACTCAAATGAAATGGGAAAATGGGAGAAAGAAATGACTAGAGACAGTGATGTTTAACTCACTGACCATGATCCAGTAGTTATTCTTACCTTTGTTCAGTAGAAAAGTCTCCAAAGTTTAAAGGTTGACCCATAGACCGGAAACTCTTCATGGACACACAGTTGGGTACAGTGAAGGCTGGTCTCTCCTGCTTGATTGGGCTTCAACACAACAGAGACAAACATTACTTCTCTCATCTACTCTGAGCTCAGAGGGGGAAAGAGTTTCATTCCAAAAAGCTATTTATTCATTTTCAGAAATGTTTGTAAATTAGCTTTTATTGTTTAAAGAAATTGTGTTTATGTTAAGTTATGTTTTTTGCTAAATGAGATGACACGTGGGTACCTGCTTCTATAAACCAATGAGGAGATGGCACATGGGTACCTGCTTCTATAAACCAATGAGGAGATGCAGCATGATCTGCGTCTCAAATAGAACTGACTTCAAGACGGCGCGAGAGCAGTGTGTCATTTTTAATAACGAAATTAATTTGGCGACGCAAGCGTTGTAGTCAGTCTGTCAGCCCCGCTAAAAGGCTGGTGTCGTTACTCTGCCTTCTCCGGGGGATGTTGAGGTACATTTACTAACCGGGAGGGTTGAATTATGTAATTTATTAGAGGGCTGGAAGACGCATTCTCGAGGTTGTTTACTCACAATATCAGATATTAAGATGATTTTTATAATGAATGTTTACTGAGGTTGAGGTTCTGACTAGTGATTATTTACCCGGTGTTCAATACCTGCTATTGAGGCGCCCTGAAAATAATATTCAAAAGTTCAGTCCTTGGACACAGAGGGTTCAAACACTAAAGTTCCATCTAGTGAAGAGAGGAGAACCGGACAGAGGTAGCCAGCATCCGTCAACGAGAGAGGGAGAAGCCTCACCGGGATTTAACAGGTGGAAGAAACAACCGGGGAGCTCCATCGGTCCACAAGAAATGCAGACAGCCGGTGATGATGTAGGGGTAGCTATGGTAACTAGGATGCTGCTGGTAGAGTAGCTAGCTAGGATAACTAGGATGCTGCTGGTAGAGTAGCTAGCTAGCTTACCGAGCTGTACCGACTAGCTAGGATAACTAGGATGCTGCTGGTAGAGTAGCTAGCTAGCTTACCGAGCTGTATCGACTAGCTAGCAGGTCTTTTTTATTTTTTATTTTTACATTTATTTCATTTTATTAACAACAAATCAATACATAAAGCACATGAGGGAACACAAGCATACATAGATTACAAACAATGGACAATCGCGCTAGGGGCGGGGCTAGGGGGTACAATATCACATTACAATTACACAAGGACCTTAAGGGACATGCATATACTTACAATTCTAACAGCTTTTTTGTTAGTAGAGCATTTAACCGTCTTAAAATACAGTTCAATTTCTTTTTGTAGGGTACGAAAATGTGGTTTTCTGTTTGTAAATTTACATTTGTGTATATGAAATTTGGCCAAAAGAATAATGAAATTAATTACATAAAAATTATTCCGCTTATTTCTATTGTATGTAAAGAATCCAAACAGTACATCTCTCCACAATAGTGTAAAATCTTCATAAATGTCTTCAATTATAAACCTACTGATGTCTTGCCACAGTTTTCTTACATGCATACAATGCCAAAAAAGATGCACAACTGTTTCTGGGTGGTCATTACAAAAGGAGCCATTTGAGTTGATGTTTTCCTTAAACTTCTTCATATAGTGGTTGGCAGGATAATATTTATGAATAATTTTAAAGGAAACTTCCTTAATTTTGTTAACAAGTAGGTATGTGTGTGGCAACATCCAAACTTTTTCCAACAGACATTATCAATAAATCCATTCCAATAAGGCATGACATAAGGTATAGATACAACATCCTGCTGAAACAAGGATCGTATCGCTCTGTTGTTGAATGGACCAAAAGAGAAACAAATCTTTCCTACTGATGAGTCAACAGGGTCAATAGAAGGTAGGCTCTGAGGGTCAGGTCTTGACATGTTCCTGAATAACATAGCGACACCAGAGGGAATGGCATCTAAAACTATTGCAAAATCTTTAGGTGTTACAGGGACCTTGTAAAGTATTTTTATACAATATATCCCGATTATTCCATGTATAATATCTGTGTGGAGAAAAATTGTGTTTATAAATTAAGGACCATGACAAGAAAACCTGCCGATGAAAAGCAGAAAGTTTCACTGGAACTTTGTCAATATTATAATTGCAAAACAACATGAAGTTAAGGCCACCAAAAGTAGAGAAGACATGATGAGGAATAAGTCCCTCTGTAGCCATTGATTTAGTTTCTTCTGGGCTTTTTTAATAAGAGGGTTAAAATTTAGTAAGCCTCTAGACTTCTGATCCTTTGTAATGGTTCTGCCTAAATATGTAAGTTCTTCTTTTACCGGAATACCATAATATGAAGGTGTCACACAATCTTTGACAGCCATGAGTTCACATTTATTAATGTTAAGATATAGACCAGACGCTTTGGAAAAGGATTGTATTACATTGATCGATATGGGAATTTGGTTAGCGTCTTTCAGAAAAAGTGTAGTATCGTCAGCCAGCTGGCTTATAATAATTTCTTTACCAGCTATGGTAATACCTTGTACAGGACTATTATTTAAAGAATTTGCAAGAAGTTGGGTGATTAATAAAAACAGGTACGGAGAGATAGGACAACCTTGCCTAATTCCTCTCTTTAACTCAAATCTAGGTGAGGTGCCATATTTCAATTTGATAGAGCTGTTAGCATTTGCATAGAGAGTCTTAATAGCCTTACAGAAAAATCCCCAAAGCCAAGTCTCTCAAGGGAGTGGAAGAGAAACTGATGCTCTACTGTGTCAAATGCTTCATAAAAATCTAAAAATAATATGAAGCTATCCTCAGTTATTAGGTCTGAGTAGTCAAGTACGTCTAATACTAGTCTGACATTGTTAGAAATATGTCTGTTCCTCATGAAGCCAGACTGTGTTTCATCAATGATTGCATCCAGGACTTCTTTAATTATTTTTGCAAGTAGTGAGGCTAATATCTTATAGTCATTATTAAGAAGACAAATTGGACGCCAGTTATCGATGAGCAGCACTTCTTTTTTAGGCTTAGGTATCGGTGTTATTAACCCCTGACTCATTGTAGGAGGGAGAACATTGTTTTTAATACTCTCTTAAAAGACTTCAAATAGGAAGGGAGCTACTTGTTCAGAAAACAATTTGTAAAATTCTGATGTAATTCCATCAACACCTGGTGATTTATTGTTCTTTAGATGTTTGATAGACTCTATAATCTCTTCAACTTTGATGGGTTCATCACACTGTTTAGATTCTATATCACTGATAGAGTGAACATTATTCAGTGAGTTAAAAAACATATCTGTGGATTCCTGACAGTACGTAGAGCTATACAATTTTCTGTAAAAATTGCTGCAGTATTTAGCAATTCATTTTTGGTCATCTGTAATAACACCATCAATGTTTAACTTATGGATAGTGTTATTTTTAGAGTGAAATTTCTCAAGTCTAAAGAAATAGGATGAATTCTGTTCTCCTCCTCAATCCATTTTTTCCTAGATCTAATAAAGGCTCCTTCTGCTTTTAATTTATATATATTATCCAGTTTATTTTGTAACTCAATTAGTTCCATCTTCTCCTCCCCGAGAGGTCAGCTGGGGACCTCTGAGAATGGGAAGTTATCTTAATGATCACCTTTTCCTCCTCAGCTCTTCTGGTCTTAGCAAGATTACTACCATATTTTCTAAGATATTTGGACACCTCAAATTTAAAGAGCTTCCAGTTCTTGCAATAAGATTTTTCTTCACAAGCCCTTTCCCAAAAGTGTGAGAGCAGATCTTTAACCTCAAATGTAACTATATCATTATTTAATAATGAGCTATTTAGCTTCCAGTAGGATGCTCTACCAAGGTTCGTATCAGGGGTAAATATTTTGATATCAATGTAAATAGCCCTATGGTCTGTGAGGGGAGTAGTACAAATATTTGTAGTAACACACTCACTATCAATACATTTGGATATAAGCCAAAAATCGATTCTGGATTGTCTGGAGCCTGTTTTGTTACTCCAAGTGAATGATCTTTCGGCCGGAAACCTCTCTCTCCATATATCAGTAAGATCAAACTTTTCCATAAAAAGTATTAAACCCAAATTCTGATTGGTTGGTCTACCTGGGGGCCATCTATCAGTTGAATTATCTATTGTAATGTTAAAGTCCCCTCCTATCAATAATAACGAATTGGGAAATTTAGATAACCAATGAAGTATATGTTTCTCTATAGATTCAAGCAACTCATCATTCTCATGTTTGGTGTTGTACCCGTAGAAGTTTACAGTAATGAGTGTAATGTCATTGTAACTGATCACAAGACAAATAAAGTGACCAAAGGGGTCACATTCCGAGTGTAGAATATTACCACCAAAGGTATTTTTCATTGTAGTGACACCAGCAGAGCGTTCAGATCCATGGGAAAGCAAAATATCGTTGCCCCACTGTGACCTCCAGAAGTTGGCATCAGCCAAAATTGAGTGAGACTCTTGAAAAAAGCAAAAATCTGTTTGAAATTGTTTAGCAAATCAAAATAAGGCCTTGCGCTTCACACTGTTCCGTAACCCCTAGCATTAAGAGATAATATAGACAAAGACAAAACAACAAAGATTATATAAAAGTATAAACTGTAGTAGGATGAGTCAAAGACGTAGGAGCAGTGAACGTAAACGATAAGGAACCGAGATCTGCACCATTTAAGTCAATTTAAAGTGAAAATAGCTTATTCCATAACCTTTGAAATTCAACTCACCTGGAAATTATGTTCAAGACCAAACCAAGGGTTCTTGTAGTAAGAGAGACTAAAAACCCTCTTTAGTGTAATCAGGAACTATTCTGAGAAATAAAACAACAAATAATAATTTAAATAAAAGGGTACCTACTATTTTAAGTACATATGAAAACTGATCAGAAAATAATTGAATAACAAAATGTTTTACATATAAACGTTCCTAAGACCTTTTTGGAAATAAATATTAATAACTAAATAGAACAATAACCGTGTAAAGTCAGAGCAGACCTGTATGCCATTTAAAACAGTATCTTAGTTACTGTATACATAAAACATAAATTCAGCTTTCAATCTTCTTCGTAAGTTTGT
Organism: Oncorhynchus tshawytscha; assembly: GCF_018296145.1. Classification (NCBI taxonomy): domain Eukaryota; kingdom Metazoa; phylum Chordata; class Actinopteri; order Salmoniformes; family Salmonidae; genus Oncorhynchus; species Oncorhynchus tshawytscha. Next base: position 83,989 of record NW_024608982.1, read on the forward strand.
AAACAAAATAGGACTTCTGGTCATACAAGAACAAACTAATGAATTGAAATACCTGAGTATTCCTGTAAAATAGTCACCTGATGCTTGTTAGGTAAACCACATAAGGAAAATGAGAATACCATGGCTGAAACCATCAACCTGTTCCTTCTCGGGAGATTTTAGGGAGGAATATGGATTTCTGAACCGTTGATGAAACCTCGTCCTCCGACGAAGTAAGCAGCCTTCCCCTCACTTCGTGCTATCTTGATCGTTGGCCACAACTTGTTCCTTCTTTCTATGTCTTCCGGGCTGAGATGCTCGGCGAAACGCATACCATGGCTCTGAAGGAAGGCGTTCTTCCTAGCAGCTTTCCAGACAGCATCCCTGTAGAATCTGGTAGTGAATAGGATGATGATACCCCTGGGTCTTGAATCGATTTGCTGTTGCTTCTTGCCGAGGCGATGTACAACGTCGATGGTATCACCAACTTTGTTCTTCTCTGCAGGCAAAACTTCTTGGCAGATACGGATAGCCTCTCCCCGCACATCTTCATTCTCCACCACGATGTCAGAGTTCATGTTGGGTTTTTTGGAGGGTGGAGGTTTGCACGGAGTAACCGGTAAAGAGGGGAATTCGTCATCTTCAGCATTCGAAAGCATGATATTATCCATAGGCCAAGTGTAGTTATGGCAGTTGTCTATAAGCACGTTTCTCTCTTGTTGATTAGCAATAGAACGGCTAACTTTTTCCTTTCTTTTTTTGTCACGACTTTGCATGGACATGCTGAAATAAATGATCCAATTATCATTCCAGTCACAGGAAAGGTCTTATATCTTGAACAAATAAAAATAATAATGACTAAACTTTTTTTTTTTTTTCACAATCTTTCTGAAGTTTGGTACGGAGCTCGGTAAAAAAGCATCTGTTCAAGCAGCCATCTTGGCACCGTTCGACTAGCTAGCAGGTCGTTCGTCTTTCCCTCGTCTCGATGATGATGAATCCAGTGAACCACAAAATGAAAAAAAGAATAGAGAGTGAAAAGGATCTGGCTCACACTGTCTCTGTAAAGAAAAAGAAAATTGAACAATAAACTTTGGTGTCTCAACACTGTAGTGAACTCCGTCGTTATTCCCCAAGATCACCTCAGTCCACTCTGCGCGTAACCGGACAATCTCCTTGGCGCCACACCGAATGGGGACGCGGACAGTTCTGTACGGGGACGCGGACAGTTCTGTATGGGGACGTGGACAGTTCCAGATGCGGACATGAGCAGTGCAACACAATCAACTAAACCCAGTCTTTACAGTGGGTTACATTCGTAATATTCATTTTTTATTATTATGTAAAACAAACATTCTATGTTTTTTTTATGACAATATGTTGAGATCTGGGACCATATCGCCAAAGTGTCTCAGAGTAGAAAATTGGTCGTATAAGTGCTGAGAATAAAGACATTTTACACTTATGGGTATAAATTAAAGCTATGCATGAAGTCTCTAGTCCCACCTAGTCAGCAGATATTTAGGACACCTCGTGAGCTGTCCTAAGTAGTTAAGAGTTAACAGCAGGTGTCCTAAGTAGTTAAGAGTTAACAGCAGGTGTCTTGATATTACTATAAAATAATGCAGTGAGTCAGTGGTTCCTGCGCCACATGTAATTGCTTTGTAGTAGTTTATAATAATGTTTTTATATTTCTATATGATCAATCCATAAATAATATAGACCTACATGCAACAGTATGTCTTGTGCTTTTGGCAATGATTATGTATAATATTTCTGTATAACAAGTGATACCATTTTGTCTTAATTTTGGCAGATTAACTCATGCTTATTTAACTCAGGTTTTCGCCCAAAGGCTAAAGAGTTGTAGCAGTGGCAGGAATTGGACTTGTGTTTGAAAGGTGGCTAGTTTGAATCCCAGGCCGGGTGCTGGAAAATACAGGCGGACTTGATCTGACCATTGGAGGGCTGCTGAGTTCACATCCTCAACACATGGACCTTTGTTGATCAGAACTCTAGAGGTTCTTCTTCACTGAACCCAAAAATATATATAACTTTTAGTGATTCCATACATTAATGAAGTGATAGAAGCCTTTTTGGTCCTTTAGGAACCTTATTTTCTGAGAGTGTAAAATAAACACGTTTTTCTTTTGATTATTTAATTCTCTACATCGTGTTATTTCAAGTTCTCCCTTTGGAGGAAAAGCAACCAACATCATGTTGTTAAATAATAAGCCATAAGCAACCATCATCATGTTGTTAAATAATAAGCCATAAGCAACCAACATCATGTTGTTAAATAATAAGCCATAAGCAACCAACATCATGTTGTTAAATAATAAGCCATAAGCAACCAACATCATGTTGTTAAATAATAAGCCATAAGCAACCAACATCATGTTGTTAAATAATAAGCCATAAGCAACCAACATCATGTTGTTAAATAATAAGCCATAAGCAACCAACATCATATTGTTAAATAATAAGCCATAAGCAAATCAAATCAAATCAAATTTTATTTGTCACATACACATGGTTAGCAGATGTTAATGCGAGTGTAGCGAAATGCTTGTGCTTCTAGTTCCGACAATGCAGTAATAACGAGCAAGTAATCTAACTAACAATTCCAAAAAAAAAAACTACTGTCTTATACACAGTGTAAGGGGATAAAGAATATGTACATAAGGATATATGAATGAGTGATGGTACAGAGCAGCATAGGCAAGATACAGTAGATGATATCGAGTACAGTATATACATATGAGATAAGTATGTAAACCAAGTGGCATAGTTAAAGTGGCTAGTGATACATGTATTACATAAGGATGCAGTCGATGATATAGAGTACAGTATCAACGTATGCATATGAGATGAACAATGTAGGGTAAGTAACATTATATAAGGTAGCATTGTTTAAAGTGGCTAGTGATATATTTACATAATTTCCCATCAATTCCCATGATTAAAGTGGCTGGAGTAGAGTCAGTGTCATTGACAGTGTGTTGGCAGTAGCCACTCAATGTTAGTGGTGGCTGTTTAACAGTCTGATGGCCTTGAGATAGAAGCTGTTTTTCAGTCTCTCGGTCCCAGCTTTGATGCACCTGTACTGACCTCGCCTTCTGGATGACAGCGGGGTGAACAGGCAGTGGCTCGGGTGGTTGATGTCCTTGATGATCTTTATGGCCTTCCTGTAGCATCGGGTGGTGTAGGTGTCCTGGAGGGCAGGTAGTTTGCCCCCGGTGATGCGTTGTGCAGACCTCACTACCCTCTGGAGAGCCTTACGGTTGAGGGTGGTGCAGTTGCCATACCAGGCGGTGATACAGCCCGCCAGGATGCTCTCGATTGTGCATCTGTAGAAGTTTGTGAGTGCTTTTGGTGACAAGCCGAATTTCTTCAGCCTCCTGAGGTTGAAGAGGCGCTGCTGCGCCTTCCTCACGATGCTGTCTGTGTGAGTGGACCAATTCAGTTTGTCTGTGATGTGTATGCCGAGGAACTTAAAACTTGCTACCCTCTCCACTACTGTTCCATCGATGTGGATGGGGGTGTTCCCTCTGCTGTTTCCTGAAGTCCACAATCATCTCCTTAGTTTTGTTGACGTTGAGTGTGAGGTTATTTTCCTGACACCACACTCCGAGGGCCCTCACCTCCTCCCTGTAGGCCGTCTCGTCGTTGTTGGTAATCAAGCCTACCACTGTTGTGTCGTCCGCAAACTTGATGATTGAGTTGGAGGCGTGCATGGCCACGCAGTCGTGGGTGAACAGGGAGTACAGGAGGGGGCTCAGAACGCACCCTTGTGGGGCCCCAGTGTTGAGGATCAGCGGGGAGGAGATGTTGTTGCCTACCCTCACCACCTGGGGGCGGCCCGTCAGGAAGTCCAGTACCCAGTTGCACAGGGCGGGGTCGAGACCCAGGGTCTCGAGCTTGATGACGAGCTTGGAGGGTACTATGGTGTTGAATGCCGAGCTGTAGTCGATGAACAGCATTCTCACATAGGTATTCCTCTTGTCCAGATGGGTTAGGGCAGTGTGCAGTGTGGTTGAGATTGCATCGTCTGTGGACCTATTTGGGCGGTAAGCAAATTGGAGTGGGTCAAGGGTGTCAGGTAGGGTGGAGGTGATATGGTCCTTGACTAGTCTCTCAAAGCACTTCATGATGACGGATGTGAGTGCTACGGGCGGTAGTCGTTTAGCTCAGTTACCTTAGCTTTCTTGGGAACAGGAACAATGGTGGCCCTCTTGAAGCATGTGGGAACAGCAGACTGGTATAGGGATTGGTTGAATATGTCCGTAAACACACCGGCCAGCTGGTCTGCGCATGCTCTGAGGGCGCGGCTGGGGATGCCGTCTGGGCCTGCAGCCTTGCGAGGGTTAACACGTTTAAATGTCTTACTCACTTCGGCTGCAGTGAAGGAGAGACCGCATGATTCCGTTGCAGGCCGTGTCAGTGGCACTGTATTGTCCTCAAAGCGGGCAAAAAGTGATTTAGTCTGCCTGGGAGCAAGACATCCTGGTCCGTGACTGGGCTGGGTTTCTTCCTGTAGTCCGTGATTGACTGTAGACCCTGCCACATACCTCTTGTGTCTGAGCCGTTGAATTGAGATTCTACTTTGTCTCTGTACTGGCGCTTAGCTTGTTTGATAGCCTTGCGGAGGGAATAGCTGCACTGTTTGTATTCAGTCATGTTACCAGACACCTTGCCCTGATTAAAAGCAGTGGTTCGTGCCTTCAGTTTCACACGAATGCTGCCATCAATCCACGGTTTCTGGTTAGGGAATGTTTTAATCGTTGCTATGGGAACGACATCTTCAACGCACGTTCTAATGAACTCGCACACCGTATCAGCGTATTCGTCAATGTTGTTGTCTGACGCAATACGAAACATCTCCCAGTCCACGTGATGGAAGCAGTCTTGGAGTGTGGAGTCAGCTTGGTCGGACCAGCGTTGGACAGACCTCAGCGTGGGAGCTTCTTGTTTTAGTTTCTGTCTGTAGGCAGGGATCAACAAAATGGAGTCGTGGTCAGCTTTTCCGAAAGGGGGCGGGGCAGGGCCTTATATGCGTCGCGGAAGTTAGAGTAACAATGATCCAGGGTCTTTCCACCCCTGGTTGCGCAATCAATATGCTGATAAAATTTAGGGAGTCTTGTTTTCAGATTAGCCTTGTTAAAATCCCCAGCTACAATGAATGCAGCCTCCGGATAAATCGTTTCCAGTTTGCAGAGAGTTAAATAAAGTTCGTTCAGAGCCATCGATGTGTCTGCTTGGGGGGATATATACGGCTGTGATTATAATCGAAGAGAATTCTCTTGGTAGATAATGCGGTCTACATTTGATTGTGAGGAATTCTAAATCAGGTGAACAGAAGGATTTGAGTTCCTGTATGTTTCCTTCATCACACCATGTCACGTTGGCCATAAGGCATACGCCCCCGCCCGTCTTCTTACCAGAGAGATGTTTGTTTCTGTCGGCGCGATGCGTGGAGAAACCCGCTGGCTGCACCGCTTCGGATTGCGTCTCTCCAGTGAGCCATGTTTCCGTGAAGCAGAGAACGTTACAGTCTCTGATGTCCCTCTGGAATGCTACCCTTGCTCGGATTTCATCAACCTTGTTGTCAAGAGACTGGACATTGGCAAGAAGAATGCTGGGGAGTGGTGCACGATGTGCCCGTCTCCGGAGTCTGACCAGAAGACCGCTTCGTTTCCCTCTTTTTCTGAGTCGTTTTTTTTTTTTTTTTTTGGTCGCTGCATGTAATCCACTCCGTTACACTGGTTGTAAGGCAGAACTCAGGATCCGCATCGCGAAAAACATATTCTTGGTCGTACTGATGGTGAGTTGACGCTGATCTTATATTCAGTAGTTCTTGTCGGCTGTATGTAAAGAAACCTAAGACACCATCATGTTGTTAAATAATAAGCCATAAGCAACCAACATCATGTTGTTAAATAATAAGCCATAAGCAACCACCATCATGTTGTTAAATAATAAGCCATAAGCAACCACCATCATGTTGTTAAATAATAAGCCATAAGCAACCAACATCATGTTGTTAAATAATAAGCCATAAACAACCATTTCTGATTAAAAAAACTAATGTGAACATTTTTGGAAATGGCATTTTTGAAAGAAACTCAAAATAATTCCTAAACACAACTGTCATCTCACCTCTTAGCTTTGGTGTCAGGTCCTCCTCTCTCTCCCCAGAGAGTCTCATTTTTGAGGCAGGGTCCCCTTCATCTCTCTCCCCAGAGAGACTCATTTTAGAATATTATGTAAAGTAGACTAGGTTATAATGTATAGTAGTGGGTTGTTAGTGATATGTTATATTATGTAAAGTAGACTAGGTTATAATGTATAGTAGTGGGTTGTTAGTGATATGTTATATTATGTAAAGTAGACTAGGTTATAATGTATAGTAGTGGGTTGTTAGTGATATGTAGATGTTATATTATGTAAAGTAGACTAGGTTATAATGTATAGTAGTGGGTTGTTAGTGATAGATGTTATATTATGTAAAGTAGACTAGGTTATAATGTATAGTAGTGGGTTGTTAGTGATATATGTTATATTATGTAAAGTAGACTAGGTTATAATGTATAGTAGTGGGTTGTTAGTGATATGTAGATGTTATATTATGTAAAGTAGACTAGGTTATAATGTATAGTAGTGGGTTGTTAGTGATAGTTATATTATGTAAAGTAGACTAGGTTATAATGTATAGTAGTGGGTTGTTAGTGATATATGTTATATTATGTAAAGTAGACTAGGTTATAATGTATAGTAGTGGGTTGTTAGTGATATGTTATATTATGTAAAGTAGACTAGGTTATAATGTATAGTAGTGGGTTGTTAGTGATATGTAGATGTTATATTATGTAAAGTAGACTAGGTTATAATGTATAGTAGTGGGTTGTTATATTATGTAAAGTAGATGTTATATTATGTAGTGGGTTGTTAGTGATAGTTATATTAGGTTATAATGTATAGTAGTGGGTTGTTAGTGATATGTTATATTATGTAAAGTAGACTAGGTTATAATAGTATAGTAGTTATATTATGTAAAGTTAGTTATAATATGTTATATTATGTAAAGTAGACTAGGTTATAATGTATAGTAGTGGGTTGTTAGTGATATGTAGATGTTATATTATGTAAAGTAGACTAGGTTATAATGTATAGTAGTGGGTTGTTGTGATAGTGATATGTTATATTATGTAAAGTAGACTAGGTTATAATGTATAGTAGTGGGTTGTTAGTGATATGTTATATTATGTAAAGTAGACTAGGTTATAATGTATAGTAGTGGGTTGTTAGTGATATGTTATATTATGTAAAGTAGACTAGGTTATAATGTATAGTAGTGGGTTGTTAGTGATATGTAGATGTTATATTATGTAAAGTAGACTAGGTTATAATGTATAGTAGTGGGTTGTTAGTGATGTTATATTATATGTTATATTATGTAAAGTAGACTAGGTTATAATGTATAGTAGTGGGTTGTTAGTGATATGTAGATGTTATATTATGTAAAGTAGACTAGGTTATAATGTATAGTAGTGGGTTGTTAGTGATATGTAGATGTTATATTATGTAAAGTAGACTAGGTTATAATGTATAGTAGTGGGTTGTTAGTGATATGTAGATGTTATATTATGTAAAGTAGACTAGGTTATAATGTATAGTAGTGGGTTGTTAGTGATATATGTTATATTATGTAAAGTAGACTAGGTTATAATGTATAGTAGTGGGTTGTTAGTGATATGTTATATTATGTAAAGTAGACTAGGTTATAATGTATAGTAGTGGGTTGTTAGTGATATGTAGATGTTATATTATGTAAAGTAGACTAGGTTATAATGTATAGTAGTGGGTTGTTAGTGATATGTTATATTATGTAAAGTAGACTAGGTTATAATGTATAGTAGTGGGTTGTTAGTGATATGTAGATGTTATATTATGTAAAGTAGACTAGGTTATAATGTATAGTAGTGGGTTGTTAGTGATATGTTATATTATGTAAAGTAGACTAGGTTATAATGTATAGTAGTGGGTTGTTAGTGATATGTAGATGTTATATTATGTAAAGTAGACTAGGTTATAATGTATAGTAGTGGGTTGTTAGTGATATGTTATATTATGTAAAGTAGACTAGGTTATAATGTATAGTAGTGGGTTGTTAGTGATATGTATGTTATATTATGTAGAAGGTTATAATGTATAGAGTGGGTTGTTAGTGAGGTTATAATGTATAGTAGTGGGTTGTTAGTGATATGTTATATTATGTAAAGTAGACTAGGTTATAATGTATAGTAGTGGGTTGTTAGTGATATGTAGATGTTATATTATGTAAAGTAGACTAGGTTATAATGTATAGTAGTGGGTTGTTAGTGATATGTTATATTATGTAAAGTAGACTAGGTTATAATGTATAGTAGTGGGTTGTTAGTGATATGTTATATTATGTAAAGTAGACTAGGTTATAATGTATAGTAGTGGGTTGTTAGTGATATGTTATATTATGTAAAGTAGACTAGGTTATAATGTATAGTAGTGGTTGTTGTTAGTATATGTTATATTATGTAAAGTAGACTAGGTTATAATGTATAGTAGTGGGTTGTTAGTGATATGTTATATTATGTAAAGTAGACTAGGTTATAATGTATAGTAGTGGGTTGTTAGTGTTATATATGTAAAGTAGACTAGGTTATAATGTATAGTAGTGGGTTGTTAGTGATATGTAGATGTTATATTATGTAAAGTAGACTAGGTTATAATGTATAGTAGTGGGTTGTTAGTGATATGTTATATTATCAGGTTATAATGTATAGTAGTGGGTTGTTAGTATGTTATATTATGTAAAGTAGTTATAATGTATAGTAGTGGGTTGTTAGTGATATATGTTATATTATGTAAAGTAGACTAGGTTATAATGTATAGTAGTGGGTTGTTAGTGATATATGTTATATTATGTAAAGTAGACTAGGTTATAATGTATAGTAGTGGGTTGTTAGTGATATATGTTATATTATGTAAAGTAGACTAGGTTATAATGTATATAGTCAGGTTAGTTATGATATGTTATATTATGTAAAGTAGCAGTATAGTAGTGGGTTGTTAGTGATATGTAGATGTTATATTATGAAGTAGTAGGTTATTGTAGTGGGTTAGTGATATGTTATATTATGTAAAGTAGACTAGGTTATAATGTATAGTAGTGGGTTGTTAGTGAGATGTTATATTATGTAAAGTAGACTAGGTTATAATGTATAGTAGTGGGTTGTTAGTGATATATGTTATATTATGTAAAGTAGACTAGGTTATAATGTATAGTAGTGGGTTGTTAGTGATATATGTTATATTATGTAAAGTAGACTAGGTTATAATGTATAGTAGTGGGTTGTTAGTGATATGTTATATTATGTAAATAGTTATAATGTATAGTAGTTGTTAGTGATATGTAGATGTTATATTATGTTAGTAGGTTATAATGTATAGTAGTGGGTTGTTAGTGATATGTTATATATGTATGTAAAGTACTAGGTTATAATGTATAGTAGTGGGTTGTTAGTGATATATGTTATATTATGTAAAGTAGACTAGGTTATAATGTATAGTAGTGGGTTGTTAGTGATATGTAGATTTATATTATGTAAAGTAGACTAGGTTATAATGTATATAGTGGGTAGTTAGTGGTTGTTAGTGATATGTTATATTATGTAAAGTAGACTAGGTTATAATGTATAGTAGTGGGTTGTTAGTGATATAGATGTTATATTATGTAAAGTAGACTAGGTTATAATGTATAGTAGTGGGTTGTTAGTTAGTGTTATATATGTAGATGTTATAATTATGTGGGTTGTTAGTGATAAAGTTAGATGTAAAGTTATAATGTATAGTAGTGGGTTGTTAGTGATATGTTATATTATGTAAAGTAGACTAGGTTATAATGTATAGTAGTGGGTTGTTAGTGATATGTAGATGTTATATTATGTAAAGTAGACTAGGTTATAATGTATAGTAGTGGGTTGTTAGTGATATGTTATATTATGTAAAGTAGACTAGGTTATAATGTATAGTAGTGGGTTGTTAGTGATATGTAGATGTTATATTATGTAAAGTAGACTAGGTTATTATAATGTATAGTAGTGGGTTGTTAGTGTATATATGTTATATTATGTAAAGTAGACTAGGTTATAATGTATAGTAGTGGGTTGTTAGTGATATGTAGATGTTATATTATGTAAAGTAGACTAGGTTATAATGTATAGTAGTGGGTTGTTAGTGATATGTTATATTATGTAAAGTAGACTAGTTATAATGTATAGTAGTGGGTTTATATGTTATGTATAGTAGTAGACTAGGTTATAATGTATAGTAGTTGGGTTGTTAGTGTATATGTTATATTATGTAAAGTAGACTAGGTTATAATGTATAGTAGTGGGTTGTTAGTGATATGTAGATGTTATATTATGTAAAGTAGACTAGGTTATAATGTATAGTAGTGGGTTGTTAGTATATATGTAGATGTTATATTATGTAAAGTAGACTAGGTTATAATGTATAGTAGTGGGTTGTTAGTGATATGTAGATGTTATATTATGTAAAGTAGACTAGGTTATAATGTATAGTAGTGGGTTGTTAGTGATATGTTATATTATGTAAAGTAGACTAGGTTATAATGTATAGTAGTGGGTTGTTAGTGATATGTAGATGTTATATTATGTAAAGTAGACTAGGTTATAATGTATAGTAGTGGGTTGTTAGTGATATGTTATATTATGTAAAGTAGACTAGGTTATAATGTATAGTAGTGTTTTGTTAGTGATATGTAGATGTTATATTATGTAAAGTAGACTAGGTTATAATGTATAGTAGTGGGTTGTTAGTGATATGTTATATTATGTAAAGTAGACTAGGTTATAATGTATAGTAGAGGGTTGTTAGTGATATGTTATATTATGTAAAGTAGACTAGGTTATAATGTATAGTAGTGGGTTGTTAGTGATATGTTATTATGTAAAGTAGACTAGGTTATAATGTAAAGTAGACTAGGTTATAATTTATAGTAGTGGGTTGTTAGTGATATGTTATATTATGTAAAGTAGACTAGGCTATAATGTATAGTAGTGGGTTGTTAGTGATATGTAGATGTTATATTATGTAAAGTAGACTAGGTTATAATGTATAGTAGTGGGTTGTTAGTGATATGTTATGTTATATTATATAAAGTAGGCTAGGTTATAATGTATAGTAGTGGGTTGTTAGTGATATGTTATATTATGTAAAGTAGACTAGGTTATAATGTATAGTAGTGGGTTGTTAGTGATATGTAGATGTTATATTATGTAAAGTAGACTAGGTTATAATGTATAGTAGTGGGTTGTTAGTGATATGTTATATTATGTAAAGTAGACTAGGTTATAATGTATAGTAGTGGGTTGTTAGTGATATGTAGATGTTATATTATGTAAAGTAGACTAGGTTATAATGTATAGTAGTGGGTTGTTAGTGATATGTTATATTATGTAAAGTAGACTAGGTTATAATGTATAGTAGTGGGTTGTTAGTGATATAGATGTTATATTATGTAAAGTAGACTAGGTTATAATGTATAGTAGTAGTAGTGGGTTGTTAGTGATATGTTATATTATGTAAAGTAGACTAGGTTATAATGTATAGTAGTGGGTTGTTAGTGATATGTAGATGTTATATTATGTAAAGTA